>NW_010243740.1:0-9725 GCF_000690775.1 Eurypyga helias | reverse complement strand
AGGGAAAGATAGGATTATCCATATGTACAGGTTTGGATAAATTATTTGCCTAGAAGCCAAGTAATTTGAAAGTGGTGTACATAGTAGGATTCAAAACAGACACACGCATGGATTAGAACACTAGATTTGTGTCCCCCATAAACAGTGAAGAAAAATCGTTTATTCTTTGTCTTTTGAATGAGACAGACTTACACTGAGACTGGAGCTAAGAATTGGGAACTTGTAATCGTTAAGAGTCTCATGGTGATCTATCATATGCAGAACCTAGCTGAGCCAAAACCCTGCTATCAACTTAAATAATTCACTTTGGACTAACTAAAATTCCCACTGCAGCTTCAAATGGAGGTCTTGGATATCCTCCTCTCACATCAGTGTGAATGTTCATCATATTAGGTAAGAATGAAGAGAAATTTTTTCTTATTTTATTCCAGGTATGACTTGCTGCATGAGGTGAAGAGTCCTGACTTTAGTTTTGTATTTTTGCAAAATAAGACCTCAAAACAGTGAAACTTCATATTCCATTATGGACAGTAAAAAGAAGTTCAGAGTGGCTCACATATAAGGTTTTAGTTTTATAACACAGTGCACAAACAAGTGTGGTAGTTTTGAAAAAGAAATAGTGCCTTAACAGTTTTGGAATTGGAAATTATTTGGATCTTGATCCTTTTAACCCCAATCATCAAAGCCTGGGTCAACAAAAAGATCATAGAATGGTTTGGGTTGCAAGGGACCTTAAAGATCATCTAGTTCCCACCCCTTCTGCTATGGGCAGTGACACAGAGATGTTGAAGAACAGCAAGGACTAAGATCAGATTGCAACACAGGGAAGAAAATGTTACCTGAAATTCAGGAAATTTAGACATTTAGATTTACACACAGTGCCACAAACCTTAAAAAATGCTTGCACCTTATGTCCAGTAAATCAAGAAATAATGATAGACCATTTCATACTACTAGCTACTATGACTAGCAAGTCCCAAGATACATAACAACAAAAATAAAGTGGTAAAGATTTTCAGAGAACTGTTTCAGGTCTTTAGGAAACTTCAATTTTAGAGACTAAAAATTGGAAAACAATCTTATTGGAACTTCACTCCAGCATACTGACCTCATTTAAAGAACACTCTACTGAGAAATAGCTGCCTGCCATGATTTATTGTTTGGGCTTAAACAGAGAATTAGAAATACTGAAATAATAGCTAGGCCCTGAGACGGTTGGTCCTCTGATTACTCTAAAAACTTCAGGGATTGGTCAAACCTGAAAGCTGCGCTATTTCCACAGCTCTTTCTAGGTGCCCACACCCTTATTTTTCTCTTTAAAAGATGGCCAATAGGTTTTTGTTCTCCTTAAGCATTCAGTGTCAGGGGATTTGCACTTTCCAAGCCCTTACAGGGTAATATCTATCTTATCTGATAGGGCTGAGTTACTTAGAATATATATTATGGAACTGAAGACTACAGTAACACAATAATGTGATGCTATGTTGATATGTATATCCAGCATATAGGTGATTTTACCTAATGTGAGATTTTTAATATAAAATTAAGGAAGTTGGAATATACATTCCCAGATTTAACTAGATTCAACGTAAAGTATGTCGTATGTTACACATTGGAGTAAAATTCATGAGAATATGGTGAGAGTGGAAAAGCCATTTTGTTGAACTGTTCTTTGACTATCTGTGCTGCAAGAGGCTCACACTATCAATGATTGAGCAGCCAGGGCACTAAATAGAACTAAGTCAGTTTTTCCATGAGTAAATACCTCTTTATACAGAGCAGAACAATTGCAACAGAAAATGTGATGCAACAGAAAATGTGATGGGTTGCAAAAGACCTGGACCCTGACACTAAGCAGCTTCTTTGACTCAGAGGTGTCTTACACTCCAGCTGGAGAGCAGAAGCTGAAGCTTGAAGCTGTTGTGTCAAAAAAAAAAATTCGTCAAATCTGATCAGAGAGGCCCTTAATCTATCTTACAGTTTTCTCAGTTATACAGTGTCTAACTCATGCTTATGCCAGTTATACTAACTTACTACTCCCATCTTTTTTCTAACCAATTTGTATAATAAATGAATCCAACACAGATTTTATATACAGGAAATCCATTTAATTTACATAGGGTTAGCCAGAATGCAAGCCAACCTAAAATGTGGCCCAGTGTCTTTTATAGCACTTCTTACAAGGTTTCCTGAATTTTCATGAAATTCTAGTAAGCCTTACATTTGCTTAAGTAGATGACATGGAGGATATCAAAGGAATGTATTAGTCACACTGACTCTGGCCTAAACAGGAATGAAAACACAGGATAAAACCAGAAAAGGAGCAATAGACACAGAAGTGTTGGCTACCTTGGCCAAGGGTGTCATCTTTCCAAGTTCACTTTCTTTCTACCTTTTAAGGTCTGAAACCTCATGAGTTGAAGTATTTAGAAACATTACTTCTAATCTTGTACCCTCAAAGGTTTGCAAGACATTGAATATCAATTAAGTTTATGTACAGGTGCAACCCTTAACTTTGCCTGTTGCTTCCACTTGAATCCTTCAGTTCACAGAAACCACAAAATGCATGTTTCTAGTTTATTTGCATATTATTTCAATCACAATAATGTCAGGATGTGGATCCAGTTTTCACGGAGACTACTTATATGCTTCTGTCAAGCATTCACTTCTCCAAACAACTCAGTACAAATAAGAAATGCAACATATTTTCATATTCTTGTTATCTTTTTTTCCCCCTTTCTTTAGCAGTAAACTGCTCATAAAAAGTTTGCATAGAAAAACAATTTTCCAAAAGTAGTGTCAACAATTTTTAAAAAATGGCTGAAGTTGATATGGCTTACAAATAGCTTCTGGGCAGAAAAGAAGGTGAAACACACTTGTATGGAATCATTTATGCATTCAGGTCCTCTTCATACAGACTTGCATGGCTATTGTCAGTGATTCAGCACCAAACGTCACCTTCTAAATACTGTAAGTTACTTTGAATGTGTTTTTCTGAAATATTGTATGCTATCTCACTTACTGTATTTCCTATTTCTCATTAGGCTGACTTAATTTTACTCGCAGTGATCTTCAAGCTGTGATTTATCTTGCCATCATACTTTTGAAACCAATTGCCTCAAACTGAATTGTATAAAACAAAAGTGTTGTAAATTCCAAATGAACATTTGCAATTGTTTTCTTTTTATTAGCTGCACAAACATGCTAATCCCCTGGCATGTAAATAATTTGTAATGGGCGGCTAGATGTATTTGTTAATGCATTTATCCTTAGTTTAAACAATGTTCTTCAGAAAAATCTAATAGACAAAGCATTAAAAATAAACAGAAAAGGCATTTGATAGTATTGACTTGGGCCTTGTATACAAACAATTTAGATACTTCAGGCTGGAAACAAGCGTTTTGTTACAGAAGCTGATCGTTGCCTACTATAACTCATGGTAGCAATTTCTTTCAGATGTGTCCTCACTTGAGCATTCTCCTCAACCATATTGCAGATCTATGGAGCCCATATTTCCTCCTGAAAGGCATCTCTCTTTGATGTGCTGTCATGCATTAGGTATCAGGAAAGTAGTCAGAATCATGTGGTTTACACATGCTCATAATGATATGCCCCAATTGTGTCAGCTGGTACCATCTGCGGTGCCTGGAGCAGTGTCTGGGAGACTGTGACAACTCAATTGCAGGCTGGAGGTTTTGAAAAACAGTGGATAATTATTATTCCCTCTTAGGCAAGAGGACTCCTATGTGCAGTGTTGGGAGGCCACATCTGTTACAACTGTTACTAAGTCTCTGTCAATGATCAATATTACAATAAAAATAGTCATCAATCTGCATAAAAATCACCGTTTCTTTTCAGTTCCAGCCCATGGATCTGATCAAGATGTAACTAATAAATTGATGGTCTGTCGCTCTTTCCTTTTTTTTTCATGTTGGTTTTGGAAGCCATGTATGCTCCTGCCGCAAACAAGCACCGAACAGTAAAATAAAAGGGCAAGAAGGAGGGCTGCAGTTACTCTTGCAGAGAGGAGCTGGGTACTTGAGAATAATATTGAATTATGAAATCCTAGTTCAATAATTTTCTGTAAAGTCA
The DNA here is from genome assembly GCF_000690775.1 of Eurypyga helias. Classification (NCBI taxonomy): domain Eukaryota; kingdom Metazoa; phylum Chordata; class Aves; order Eurypygiformes; family Eurypygidae; genus Eurypyga; species Eurypyga helias. The sequence continues at coordinate 5,633 of NW_010243740.1, read as the reverse complement.
CTGCTTTCAACTAAACTTTCAACTGGTTTTTACTTAATTTGGATAAGACCTTGGTGCTTAATTATCAGGATGATAATGTCTAGTTTGCATTTTTTAGAACAAGTATAGGTTGTTATCTAACTTAAAATTGAGAAAACTATTTCAGGAGCTTTTGCTCAGATGAGTTGCCTATGTTTTGACCGTGCAAATTCAAGGTAGGTTTTAATCAGCTTCACTTCACCCTAACCTAAGACCTTGCTGGCCATTCACAACTCTGTCTGAGATATTTTTTTCTGCTAAGCATGAGGATTGACAAACCATGCCATGCTTTTTGTCCAGCACTGATATGTGGACACTTGATGCTGTGAGTAGTAGAAAACAAACTTCAAGTATTCTTACTGTGAAAAATTAAATATTGGATGTGATATGGATTTCTTCCCAGATGGTTCATCTTGTCCTGCATTTTATGTTAAACCTACCAGAAGTAACTTGACAAAGCTAAGTTTCCAATCAGCAGAAATTAAATATGAGGTCTTGGGATGTTGAAAGAAGGTGCATCTTGAAATGGCCAGTGATAGAAATCATGCAGGGGAACTTCTTGCATGATATCATTCTGCATTGCCTCAAAACTGGTAAATCCTGAAGGAAAGTCTTCAGTGCCATATCAGATATATTAAAACAAAGGTTGCTGCTGTGTTCCAAGTTTTGTTTTCTTTGTACAGTCTAACAACAGACATAACAACAGATAAATATCAAGAAAAATTTGTTAATATTGCATTATCAGCAGACAAAAAAGATCACTTTACATTGGAATGCAGAGCTCCTGCCAACCACCAAGTGGATAGCTCTGTTTTAGAACTTACTGCTAATGGGAAAGGATATATGTGATGCACGAAAGTTGGAACAATCTGAAGGCATTCTCAAAGGGACTCTGAGGGTCCCTTGAAAAATCTGCCCTGCTGACAGAATTTGAAAAATACTGCTTGTGTACAGGCAGCGGCATTTAATTTTTCCATAGTTCTTTGCATCTCTGCAGTGCTCTGTGAAAGGAACCACACTGGCAAATAGTATTAGTTTATCTTAGAGATGCAGATGTAAATTAATACAAAGAAGGAGTGGCTTACCCAAGGCCACCCAGAAGATGGTCGGATACCAGAAGCGATGGGTTGGGAAGAGAAAACATAAAGTAGCAGGGCTGGTTTGAGAAGCATGAGGGTCTGAGATGGAGAATTAGATTCAATGTATATAACTAAAACCTGAAAACTATTTAAATATGCCTTTGCAGATTAAAAATGTTATAGCAATATGATTTTTATGTTGCTGCAAATATTTTGGAGCAGTGAATATGTGGCCTTAAATGCAGAGAAACTCTTAATAGAGTGTGAATCTGTTCAGGGCTAAGACTTATGCTCACAAAGCCTCCAAGAAGCCTGATGCTGTCAGGATGCTGACGGTGGCCCTGCAGACAACAGACTTTGGCTTTGTTGTCCTCTGTTTAAGCAAGGATCTAGGGGGTTTGCTGTGTTCATATAAGACTGATGTTGGAAAGGGAAGAAGGAATCTGAAGGCTGTGTTATTGCTCCCTTCCTGTGGGGGTCTCTTCCTCTCTTTAGAGGGGGAGACTGTCCACCTACCATCTCACAACACCCTTTTTACAGCTTGTCCACTGAATTTCAGTCCTTGTGTGATGATGGCCTTCATGGAAGGGGTGCCATCACTAAAACAGAGGACTACATGTGCTTTCTGCCCTAGAGTCTAGAGTCTTCATTTCCTTAAGCTGCTTTTCTGTATCAAGTTATAGACAGGCCTGTGGATTAGGCACACTAACCGTAAAAATGATAAGAGAAGTCACATACCTAATGCAGGTGTGTGCATGTACAAATAAGAACAAGATAACTTCCCTGCCTCTTTGAGGTCACTGGTAAGACTACAACATGGGTACTGTGTAAATGCTCTGCTGTATGACCTTTTTCCATGGCATGCACACACACACATTAAAATGAGTGAAATAGATGCATTTTACAGCAACAAATGTATGGGCTGAATCATGAAGGACCTGATCCCACCTATTCCTTGGGATCTTCAGCCAGGCGTCTGGAACAGCTCACTCACAGTGATCTCATCATATGGAATGAATAAGAATGCATCTTATAAATTATTAGATTTTTGGCTGCTTTTTGGTGTTGTTTTCTTCAAGCCACTGAAGGTGAAAAAAACAAACAAAAGGCAGATTTTGATTGTTCTGGTAAATATGGATGTGGCTGGAGCTAGGAAGAATACATTAGAGAAGTGATTGATGGCCTTGATTATGGCTAGTATAGTGAGAACACTGGCTTTTGCTTTGGCTGTAGGCCGTTGCTCGCTATTCCCTTGCTTTCTGCCTGGCACATCTTGTGGTTATTTCTCAACAGGGCTGCAGAGACAAATAACAATAGAATCGTGATCATACTGATTTTGCTAATGATCATTTGGCATTTGCACTCTCAAATTCTCTTGTCAAAGACCCATCTTTACTGGAGTTCAACATATTTATATGGTGTATCCAGATGGCAAAACTTACTTGACCATATATGTTTTTTTAAATTGCCTCGGAAAAAAGTCGAAATTAATTTCCATGGATATGAAAGAAAATATTTTCTGATCCACTGTTATTACAAAATTTGATTTGCTTTAAATTTGCCTGCTTTACCATTTCCTTTGGGTTCTTAGCTAACATGACTCTAATATAATAGTTTAAAAGAACCACCTGCACGTATCTGGTCATGCCTCACCATAACCAAAATGCTTGTCTAATGTTGGAGCTCTGTACCAGAGGAGAATATTGATGTATGACAGGAACTCTCCTGTTGGCCAGTGAATGCAGCAGAATGGTGAATACTGTGTATCTCCTCAGACAAATGAATATGTCTAGTATATATGCAGCAAGTGAAGGCAGGCAGACTGGAAGGGAAGAGAAAGCACAAAGATGAAAATAACAAGAATAGTAATATAAAACATATGGATGGATCTTTTAATTGTTTTTCTTCACTCCCTTGAATGCCAGAAGTGCCAGAAGGAGGTGGATGTAGAAGCAGTTTTGATGAGGACAGAGAAAGGGAGGATGGAGGCTTTTGTGGAACAAGGGATGGAGTCAGCGTGACTGAACGGAAATAACAGGGTAGGGAAACTAGGTTAGATTTAGCAAGAGGAGCTGCACAGCACCAGTTCTTCAAGACTAGGACATTAGACTTCTTTAGAGAGCACTGAGGAAACAGGCCAACTTTCAGAGAGGCAGGTGCCACATCCAGAGTAAGAAAGATGGCTTTGGCAGCAACATCCCGACATCCCAGCAAAGGGAGAAAGCAGTTCTGCAAGGAAGACTGCGGTAGCTGAAGAGGAAAGTGATTAGGTGTGTGTGAGTGGTTTCGCTGCAGGGATGGAGAGGAAAGGCTAGATGGCTAAAATGTGTGTGGCAGGTGTGGCTCATTTACTCCATCCTCGCACAGAAGGCGGATTGGGAATCCACAGAAAAGGATTGCATATCAGTGGATAAGGACAGTAGAACACTCCACAGGAGGTTTACGCCAGATATTTTGTTGTCCTCTTGATGCCTGTGAAGGCCGTCCACAGGGAAGGAGTCATGTTGTGTATTTATCAGATTGGGATCCCTGTGTCAAAGACTTTGTAGAGGCTCAGCTCATTCACTAGGCTTGTCCACCTCCTTCATCCTGTTGATACAATGTCACATTGACTACATTGTTGTGCAGAATAAGCTCCTCATTATTTGTGCAGAACACGTACAGGTTAACCCTGCAGTAGCATGGGAGGTTTCTGACATTTGCACATAATTGCTGTGACCTGATACTTGTGTAACTAGAGGATGAAAATGGTTTGCTTTATCTGAAGTGGATTTTCCATGTAATGACCATGTAACTAAATTAGAGATGGATAAACTTGCTGAGATTTAATATGAGCTCATAGAAAAAAAATGTGTGTAAATAAACTTTATGTTCAGATAGGTCTTGACAACCGGCAAAAATGCTATTTCTCATTCTTTGCTAAGATATGATCTCATTACACATGAACAATCACTGCAACACATGCAGAAAATGGCATAAGAACCCCCCCTTTCTGGTATTATCTCTGGTTGTCAAGCGTTAGATGCAAGGCTGATGAGCTTTGATCCAAGTGCCAATCAATTTAATTCTCCCCATTATCTGGGCTGAATAGGGATATTTATTAGGTTTCCCCACACGTGCTTGCTGTAGCACAAAGGCAATGAATCAATCTTATGCCACAATAACAAAGCTGGGCTTGACTTTATCCACCAAGGACCAAAACTGCGATTCTTGCTCTGCAGGAAAACCTCAGAACATAGCATCGCTTCCAAAAGCAGGTGTCCAGGGAGAGCCACACCTGAGGGGATCTTGTGCAGGTGGCATTCTGGTTCATGGAGAGAAAGAAACTTGGTTTACTGAGGCTACCATCATTGCTGCCACAAGTCTAATTTTGTTCTGGTAGGGAAGAAGATGCAGTGAAGCCCAACCTTATGGGTTATCATGATAACCTTATCATGATTTATTTTTCTAGGTATGGTACTGACACCTTAGGCAAGGATGCTCTGTGATCCATGCTGCAGATGCATTACCTGTAGCAGCAGTTTCTACTGCACTGTGCTGATGATGTAAATGGGCCTATCACCGATGGGAAATCAAGGCAGGTGGAAGTCCAAAGGGACAGAAAAAGAGGAGAGGAGACTGTTACCCAGGGCCACCCAGAAAGAATAAACAATGGCGTCTGTGCCCCAAGACCTTCTTCTGAGGGACTGAAGAGGACCTCAGCTCAGGAAGTCATGAACCTTCCTAATTAATACAGAGCATCAAGCTCGGCTGATCTGTCTTGAACCTCACAAAATACTTGTGCTTGCTGAAAATTAGTCAGTATCTCCAACCCATGGGTTCCTGGGGATACATCAGCAGGTTCATTGATGAAATAAGAATCTCAGAATACAGTCCTCAGTAACTGGTACAGTTTCTCGCTTTTGCTCACCTGGCCTGTAATTTTTGTTTTATGAAAGAAGTGTGATGAGAGTGGGAGCCCAGGACATAAAAAATAAAGAAACTGGCCTTCCCTTACTCCAACACTTTTGGTTTTTATTCTTTACAGATCAGTATGATGTCTTGGGGATGGAATGCCAACCCCAACCTTGAATCTCTCTTCTCAGCTTCTGTCAACTGTGTTTCCCTAACATTATTTCAAAATAATTTAGGTATTTAATTCATTAGACTGCAAAATCCTGCTAGTGTAGCAGGGCATTTCCCAAGCCATTAGACATGTCTGTGTGTGAGTTCACACCCATTTGATGTGCCAGCTACAATTCACAATGATAAAGGTTTATTGGAGGCTTTTCAAATATATTCCATTAATCAGATTCAAGGCAAAATTCTTCTCAGCCTGTCTCAAATAGACCTTACAAACAGCACGTACCATGCAGTATTGTTCTCCACCAGGTAGGAAACATCTGGTATAAGAAAAAGCTCATCAGCCAACCATGCTGTTACAAAGGTTCCTCCACTACAGGGAAGAGATAAAAAGCAGACTGTGGGATTTTTTAGGGCCAGTCCATCCCAGGTTACAATCTCTAGCCTCCACATTAGAATCATAGAATGGTTAGG
>NW_010243739.1:0-4372 GCF_000690775.1 Eurypyga helias | reverse complement strand
CATGCCACAGATTTGCCCCCCCCAATCCTGCTCCCCACTCCGGGCTCGCAGCCCTTGCAAACCTGGGTGCTCCCTAAGGGTTTCCTTTCTAGCGGTGCACTGCGCCAACCCCCCCCCAGCCCACAGGACCTTTCCAGTTTTTCCCTTTTCCAGGGCGACCGCGCTCAGGGCAGAGGCAACTTCATAAATCGGGCGGAGACTTTCTCTCCTGGGGGCGCGGAGCGACGCGACAAGGACGGAATCGATTGTTTGCTGCGTCCGCTGGGGAGCAGGGCCAGGAGTAGTGGGGTTTTAATTCCAAGGAGCCAGGTGGATGCTAGACGTTAGGAAATGCGTTCTGACAGGACAGTTAATTACTCAGGTAGATTGCCTGGGGAAGCACCGGAGTCCCCATCACTGGGGGTTTTTTAAGAACAGACGGGGTAGGCACCCTTCTGGGGGGAATTCAGGTGATATCAGCCTCATTTTGGAGCAGAAGGGTGGACCAGGGGCACCTTACCCCACCGGGCCCTGTGATCCCAGAACACAATTGCCAGGAAACCAGAACAACGGTGGCACAGCGTCAGTGCCGCAGGGAGCTGTCACGGGCGTCTCGTGGCGCAGCCTGGTTGTGGGTTGGTTTGGGTTTCTTAAAACACAACTCTTCCCTTGATTCCTTCCTCTTCTAGGTGGCTGGACAACGTGATGCCACCCGGACCCGCCCTGCCCACGACCCTTGGTAGCTGCAGTAGAGCAGGGTTAGCCGTGTGCCTAGCCGCACGCGTTATCCCACAAAAACGGGACGGTGGAGACGCGTGTCAGAACCCGGCTCTCCCACGCCGTCGCTGAAGGCTCTTGAGGGAAGAGGCATGGGGAGCTGGAAGCACGTCGGACTGGAAGGAGGCTCCGGGCATGCGCTGCAGCAGAGGAGGCAGGGAGTCTACGGCGTGCGAAGATGATAAAAGGAGGAGAAGCTTTGATCAATCGGAGAGTGGGAGTGGGGGTGCTGGAGATGCCTGCGGAGATGGAAGCAGAGGCAGGAACCTTGTACGTGAGAAGACACATAATTCCTTTGGAGTCAATCAAAGGAGGGCCAAAGCAGTCTCGATGCAAACTACCGCTCACCTCCTCCGACGTCCCCGAGACAGTTTTCCCCAAGAGCCATGGGGAGATCTTAAAATAATTTTGGGGTTCCTTTAATTTTCCTCCCAGTTTCTGAGCCTTCAGGTAACTTCAAATAGTATTTTCCAGTACAATTGTGAGAATGAGAGACGTCTGGAATTTTCCCTGAGGGACAGAAAAAGCCTTTGTGCAATCCCTGGGTTCCAGCAGCTTGAACCTTCAGAAAACCAGGCACCAAGAACCGTGCTCCCAGATGTCGGAAAAGCCTCAGTACTGCTGAGAGAGACTCCAGAGGCCTCAGGGTTACGTGCGGGAAGGTGCGCACAGGCGCTGCGGATTTGTGGGTATTCGTTGTGTCAGTATGGCCGGGATAAAAAACCAGACCGCTCAGCAAAATGAGGCTGTTCAGTCTCCAACAGCGCGGTGCCTTCAGCTGCAGCGTTACAGATGGCCTAACTGCGAGCGCTACCAACAGCTCAGCTGAGGCGACACCCGTGTTTCACGGGGCAGAGCTTGGCTTTGGTTTGTATTTTTACATCAGAGATGGTGCTCAGGAAATATGGAATTCCTCCAGGGTGAAAACCTAGCTGGTAAGGGAGCAACATCCGTCATGTATACAAAGGCCCAGGCACAGGCCAGGTTGGGATCAGAGGGGTTACCTGCGGAGGGTGAGACTGGAAATAATTTCCATATCCTGGGCTGTATCAGGAGAAGTGTGACCAGCAGGGTGAGGGAGGGGATTCTCCCCCTCTACTCTGCTCTTGTGAGACCCCACCTGGAGTGCTGCATCCAGCTGTGGAGCCCCCAACATCAGAAGGATATAGGCTGGTTGGAGTGAGTCCAGAGGAGGCCACAAGGATGCTCCGAGGGCTGGAGCACCTCTGCTATGGGGACAGGCTGAGAGAGTTGGGCTTGTTCAGCCTGGAGAAGAGAAGGCTCCGGGGAGACCTTACAGCACCTTCCAGTGCCTGAAGGGGCTACAAGGAAGCTGGGGGGGACTTTTTACAAGGGCCTGTAGTGACAGGACACGGGGTAACGGGTTTAAATTGAAAGCAGGGAGGTTTAGATTGGATATCAGGAAGAAGTTCTTCCCGGAGAGGGTGGTGAGGCACTGGAACAGGTTGCCCAGAGATGTTGTGGATGCCCCATCCCTGGAAGTGTTCAAGGCCAGGCGGGATGAGGCTCTGAGCAACCTGCCCTAGTGGAAGGTGTCCCTGCCCATGGCAGGGGGCTTGGAACTAGATGGTCTGTAAGGTCCCTTCCACCCCAAACCATTCCATGGATCTATGATTCCCACCTGTCAGCCAGTGATGTACTGGTGGAGGCTGAGAAATTATATTCAGGGCAATGAAGCTCATCCAACATGGCCGTCAGCAGCTTTCTCTCCACACATTTCAGTTCAGTTTCCTGTGGGCAGTATCAAAGTATCTGCAAGTTCCCCCAAAACACGTAGCTGCCTAGAGAAGAGGGATCCTGCCACCCCAACCGAGGACCAGCCCGTGGCGCTCAGCCCTTGCTGGCGATCCTCAAGCTGGTGCATGTCAAGCTGGACATGTTGTGCATGTCCCCACCCTGGAAGAGCTTGCTTGGTGCCTGCGCTTCAGGAGACACCAAAGACCCAACCGCAAGACGCAAGGCAGTAGGAAGAGAGGCCTCACTGTCGCACTGCTCACACAGCTGCTTTTGGGGGGATGTGGATCAGGTTGAAGGAGGTGTATCCGCTTCGTATGGGGCATCCAACAGCCCCCAGTGGGGAATGGTTTTTGGAAGCATGAAAAGCATTAGCTCAAGGATGGGCTAGAAATGGAAGCGGGATACAAATGTGTCTAAATCCATGCGTCTCCCATGTTCTCCCAGGCATTCAGCCTATTATTCCTACAAACCCATGTCCCTGTTTAACCTTATAGTTCTGATATACATAAAAATCCAGAGTGATCACATCAACAGCATCTAACTTCTACCTCCTCGTGTGACACTAAGGCTATTTCTTCCCCTGCCATCAGGAAAAGGACGGGGTCAGGAACTATTCTCTCTTCTGAAAAAGTAGCTACAGATACCCGCAAAACCTGCACTCCGGCTAAAAGTCAAACCTTGCACCGCCAGACCTGCATGGGGCCAGGACAGAACAGCAAGGGATGTGGCACGTGTGCCAGCGAAACTGTGCCACGCCGAGGTGAGTGCAGCGCAGGAGAAAGGAGCCTTTGTAAGGCTCCCTGAAGTAGGACGAGAAGAGCGACAAACGCTGGGGATTTGGGTTGAGGTGTTGTGACAACGCAGCGTCTGCCGCGCTGGCCGCGGAGCTCCTTGCTGAGACGGTAGGTGCTGCCCCAAGAAAAATGCTGCTCTTCTCAGGTGACAGGGGAAAACTTGTTCCTGGGCCCCCCATTTAACACAAACACCCCACACGTGCAGACCAGCCATGGTTATTTAAAAAAAACCAAAACAAAACAGACCTTGGTGAAACAGCAGTAATTGCACAGAGATGAGACGCACCTTGGCCAAGACAGGTATCTGGTTAATGAGGCCTACCCACGGTATGTGCAACCTCGTTTTCCCCATCCTGCTCCAAGGCAGCTCAACGTTTAACGATTTCTTACCTAAAACACTCATTACTGCCCCGCTCCGCGCTGCTGGGGATGACGCGCCTCGCCTTCGCATCAAAGCCGCTCCGCTGACAGTGCAGCTCGGGCTGCCAGCCGCAGACGTTTGGCTTCCCCGCCGCATCTTTTTTTAAACACGCTTCAAACAACCTCCTTTCATTCTTCCCAACGGGCCTCCGCCATCAGCACACCCCCCCTTTTCCACCGTCCCTCATGCCGCTTTCCTCGCTGCGGAACGCGCTGAGGCCTGCAAAACCGTATTATTGGGCTTTTTTTTTTGTTGTAATTCCACTCAGACTAGATTATTCCAGCCCTGCGTGATGCCCGCCGGTAGCTGATCATAACCCTGACCAAGCACGGGGCAGCCTCCGCCCGGAAGGATCCTTGGCAGGCGCCAGGCAGGGTGTCACCCCCCGTGTCGCTGTACAGGCAAAGAGCGGCAGTGTGGGTTCTCAGAGGGAAAGGGGAGTGAAACGACAGGAACTGGGATTGTGGGTTGCTTCGGGTGAAGCTGTGGCACTGCACGCGCTGCCCGGGGAGGCACCCGAGGAGGGCGGAAGGGCAGGTGCACAGCAGCCCTGCGCAGGGCACCCGGTTGCGGAGGGTTTATTCTGTGTTCATGCTGACCACCACCCCGCTGACGGCGGGCACAGAAGCCGCCCCAGCCCGCC
>NW_010243738.1:0-14177 GCF_000690775.1 Eurypyga helias | reverse complement strand
TTCTATGATTCTATGATTTGTAGCTTTCACATGCTGCTTTCCTCCACCTGATGCCCTGATGGCCACTAAAGGTTGTGCAAGAGTTTTGTTATTTGTTCTTACGAATGAAAGTGGAACCACAGCTGTGTCTCCTCTCTGCTGTGAGCAGAGTTTTTCATTTTTTTGGAGTGAGAATGTGCTTTTTAAGGTGACTAGTCCTGACACATTCCTTGCTGTTGTTTAGAGACACCATTTTATAGTAGGGTCTTGAACTCCTGAATCAGAGGCACCAGACTCATGAGCTGGAAAGGCCAGCTTACATTGGGATCGATGACAAACTTGCTACCCCTTGAATGTCCTCTCACCTGCTGCATATAAATCAGTTTATTTCATTTTGCCATAAAATATAACTGTACAACACATAATGGATGAGGCAATGACTCACCACCAGCCCAGCTATCCACAGCTCAAGCAGTAACCTTGTCCATCACCCCATGCAAGTCAGGCCACCTCTGTTCTTGAGCCTGGAAAACACCCTGCTTAATTAGTGGACCTGAGTGTAACACACTTAACTGAATTGTTATCAAGTCTTCTTAAAATCCCACCATGCAGTCAGTGATGCCAGCGTGGGTGACATTTTGATTCTAGGAAAGATTTCAGAATGAGTAGTTAAACATTAGAAAACAAGACAAAACAAAAGACTCCAGGAAAACAGTAAGTCAGAGAGCTAGCCTTGTCAGCTATGTGAGAAAGAATGATGGCCTGGTATCCAAAAGTTATCCAGCCTCACTATCCAGAGGACCCAGAGACAGCATGTCTGGCTGACCGAGGTCCAAAGTCCAAACCTGCTGCATCTCAGTGCTGTTTGGCAATATGGCTGCAGCTTCCCCAGCACTTCAGGGCTCAGCTAGCTAGGGGCACAGAGGGCAGGGGGGAGCACTGGACACCCCAGGAGGTGCCAGCTGTGCTGGGCAGAGTTGCCTGAAGCCCATGCTAAGCTGCCCTGCTGTGTTCACTGCATAGACCGTATGTTCGAGAAGCAAAATCCGAGACTGGAGGAGGTGAGGCTGGCTATTTTGGCATATGTGTCCTGTCCTCAGGGCAGGAAAAATTACTTCGGATAAATGTCCTTTAATTTTCAGATCCTGACACAGCAACATAAAATGCCTTTCAGCACCAACAGGAGATGGTTGTGATTAACTCCCTGAGGTGAGCAGGAAATGTACAATTCTGGTCTTTTCCTGAACAAAACCAAGCCCGGCTGGGCAGCAGCTGAGCTGAGGCACACTGTGAGAGTGGGCACCATCCTGCATCCCTCTGTGCTAACAGTGCTTCCGCCCCCAACACCCCTGCCCTTGCTCTTTCCCTCCGCCAGTGCCAGGCTGGCAGTTCCCTGATTTTTCAGTGAAACATCACCATTAACTGGGGTGAGCTTCCTTTCTCCCAGCTGAGCACCTCGCGGTCCCCCGTGAGCACAGGGCAGCACTGACAAGGGATCATAGAATCATAGAATGGTTTGGGTTGGAAGGGACCTTAAAGATCATCTAGTTCCAAACCCCCTGCCATGGGCAGGGACACCTCCCACTAGACCAGGTTGCTCAAAGCCTTATCCAGCCTGGCCTTGGACACTTCCAGGGATGGGGCATCCACAGCTTCTCTGGGCAATCTGTCCTCCCCCCCCTCTCCGGGAGGACCTTCCTGATATCTAACCTAAACATCCTCACTTTCAATTCAACCCCATTACCCCTTGTCCTGTCACTACAGGCCCTTGTAAAAAGTCCCCCCCAGTTTCCTTGTAGCCCCTTCAGGCACTGGAAGGTGCTATAAGGTCTCCCCCGAGCCTTCTCTTCTCCAGGCTGAACAAGCCCAACTCCCTCAGCCTGTCCCTGTGGCAGAGGGGCTCCAGCCCCCTGAGCATCTTCGTGGCCTCCTCTGGACTCGCTCCAACCGGTCAATATGTTTCTGATGTTGGGATCCTCAGTGCTGGACTCAGAACTCCAGGTGGGGTCTCAACAGAGGGGAGCAGAAGGGGAGAATCCCCTCCCCCAACCTGCTGGCCATGCTGCTCTGGATACAGCCCATGATATGGTTGTTTTTCTGGGCTGTCAATGCACACTGCCGGCTCGTGTCCAGCTTCTTGTCCACCAGTACCCCTAAGTCCTTCTATCAGGGCTGCTCTTAAGCCACAGAGCATCAGAGGAGGAGAGCTGCCACTGTGGGCAGGTGGAAATTCCAGGAGTTGTTGCTTATGAAGCATAAGGCCTTCAGTGATCCCTGCTGTGCTAGTGATGACATCCCTGGACCTGCTGGCCACGCTGTTTTTGATACAAGCCAAGATGCCGTTGGCCTTCTTGGCCACCTGGGCACACTGCTGGCTCATGTTCAATCCGCCGTCATGAGATGCTCATGAGGACTTAAGGAGAACAAGCAGGAAGAAGCAGGTGAGAGGAGCTGAGGTTAAACATAGGTCTCAGAGAGAAAAAAAAAAAAGATCAAGGATGATAATTGGGGTAATGATGTTATGCAGAAGTCAAAGGACACTCAGTTTGAACATCTCTCTCAGCTGCAGAGCCTTGTGGAAATGCAGGAGCCATTAAAAAACAAAACACCAAGGAGATGCTGCCCCATCTGACAGGGATTGCACTGAGAGCAGCGGTTGTTAATGGTGCACTTCAGAAGAGATCACAGAACTAGGCAAGCAAAACTGGCCACAAGTTTTTTGTGGTTTTGGTTTTTCAGGGTTTTTTTTTGGTTGGTTGGTTGGTTGGTTTTGTTGGGTTGGGTTGGAGTTTTTTTGAAAAAATATCAAGTCAGAGCTGGACTATATTAAGTATGGAGCTGAATGTCCCTGAAATGTGTCTTGCAAACAGGGAATTCTGCAATAACTGCTAAAGAAAGGAGCATTATGCAAATATATGCAAAGTGATCAAGGCATATGTAATCACAGAAAGTGACAATGCAAATACCATGTGGATTGTTCACTGTAACAATGCTCTAAACAAAGGAAAGAAAATAGTGCACGTTTTAAATGGAGAACTGCACACTGCTAAACTCAGTCAAGGTTCTCAGGTGATGTACAGGCAAAGCAAAGCAACCCAGAAAGGGAGAATGCAAGTCAGAAAGTAAACCAAAACCCTGAAAAACAAAGTCAGAGGGAAAAGAGATGTTATCACTAACAGGGGCATACTTTGCAAAATGTGTCTTTACAAGGGGTGGGCCCACTTGGATTCAGGCTGATTTTGGGAATTGCAAAGATTTAAGGCCAACCAACTCTAAAACTTTTGTTTAATCAATGAGGCAGCTGGTTGTGCTCCCCCCTTCTGCACTGAAGAGATCAAGTTTTGCAGGAACTAAAATGCAGAGGGGACTACATTGTTCCAGAAAATGGCTGCTGGACACATGGAGTAATGGCATTAGGCAGGGGTGGTGTCCCTCGAGAGCAACCTCATATACGTATGAAAAGATGCCAACTCAGGAAGCCCTAAGTCTGGAAATAACTGCAAAACAGCAGCTTAGTGCTTCAGGTATCCAGAAAATACATTTTTCTTATCAAAGTACCAATTACCCTACATTTAATGGATCCTGAAATGGCCCTGAGTGTGTCCCATTCACCTGTGCTTCAAAAAGAAGCACCTGAGATGTCTTCGGGAAGTAAGAATACACTGGAAAAAAACTGGAAAAGTAGTGAAAAGCAATACCACAGTGTAACCAGTCACCCAAGGTCCTTGGGGATTGCATTATACAGAAAGGATAATTATGAATTCATGCATTGCTATATGAAGATTAATTAATGAATGAACAGCCTGGGGACCGGTAGCCCTAATCATAGGATGGGTGCTGTCACATAAAGCTCTGCATAAACAACAAAATAGAGCAGAAGAGACACATTGCCCAAAGGAACTCAGCCTACACAGGAGACAGAAGGGAGATCTTTGCAGATCAGCACCACGTTAGGGAGGCCGGGTGGGAACGTCACCCCCTGACCTGGGCACAGTGGTGCAGGAGGGTGTATTTTTGTGCTGCCTGCCCTGTTTTTGTGACTAGAGCCTAGACTGGGCTGTTGGGGTAAAACACAATGCTTTGGGAATTATTAACTGGTGCTTCAGTATCACACGAGCTGTAGTTGCCTGGAATTGTCTTCTCTGATGCCATGGAAGCAATGAAAGATGAAACCTGTGCAATGAAAAAAAAAAAAAAAAGAAGCCAGGAACAGAGTAGTGTGGGTGCTGAATTCCTGTAGGCACTGGGAGAAGGTCCTGCCTTGAAGCTTCAAAGCCAGGACCAGAGATGTAGACATCCCCAACCTTCTCTTCTGTCTCTCAGAGCCTGGGTGGTGCTGCCTGGTTTCTCATGGCTTGCCTGGTTCAGGTGTAAATGCCCCACATGATGAGGATCCACTGTGTCTTTTAACAGACTTTCTAGACCTGGTTGCCAGGAATCCTCCTTTGACTGAAGATAATCAAACTAAAATTTCCTTCTCCGTACTCTGTCCTACGTCTTCCATTTGCAAGTTCGAAGGTGCTTATCCTGTAAAGTGCCTGCCCTCAGTTGTTTGTGGGGCAGGATGGACAGAACTGAAACAGCAGAGGCAAGGAAGTTCCATGACTTCATTGACAGCAACATGAACAATAGTATCTCCCTCGCTGCTGCTGCAGGAGTGGCGAAGAGGGAAGAACCAGGTATGACAAGAGATCTTACAGTGCAGGGAAGGGACTGGATCCCACACGGCAATCCCACGTGTCCTGGAACCCTCCTCTGCGTGCGAAACACCTGCTATCCCCACCATGAAGTGGGCACTTTGGAGCTTCTTGAAGTCTCCTTGTTTCATGCACAACAGGTATTACTGGAGACTTTCTGAGGAGGCTCCCAGCAAGACAGAAGTGCTGTTCCCTTTGATGGGCTGAGAGTATCTGGGATCAGAGATGGCATCAACCATAATGTTTCAGTGGTGGGTTCTCAGGTGTCATTCCAAGAGCAATTCAGCTAAACTGACTCTAGAGTTCAGCAAAGAGCAGTGTGTAGACATGATGAAGCAGCTATGTCTTGAAGGACCTGGCTATCGTCCCAGGGAGCATCTCAACATTACCCTTTTTAAGGCATATTGCTCTGTTTCATCCATTCAGCCTGATAATTTCCTTGAGGATAACACAATGCACTGGGGCCAGATCAAATTGGATAGATTTTGTCCATGTCTAGGTACTCCTCAGAGATAAGGGCTGCTTGCTCACTTGTCAGCTCCCACAGCGGTCAGTAATCTAGGAGTCTCAGATGGATGATGAAAAGTAGGGATTTTTGCAATACTTACTGGCAATGAGGCCAAGATCACTACAGACCATTTCAAGTCAATGTCTGTCACAACTGGAAAGCTCTTTCCAGGCAGGACTCAACAATAACAATATGGATTGTGGATGTGGCTTCTTGAACACTTTCCATGAAAACACTGGGCACATTTCAGGCAGGGTGATGAGCCTCTTCACATCTCCCCGTGGTCAGGTTGGTTTTGGGCCATCACAGGTGACTTCACATAAGCAGTTCCTAGATGTGTCATAAGTAAGGACCAAGAAACTTTCATCAGGAGTTAAAATAGAGCTTCCTTTTAAAGCAGACATTACCGGCAGAGCACTCATATTTGTGAGCCAAAATTATTTGAACCATACAGACAGTTTCTTCAAGGGTCAGCCCCACCACTTTCAGTTGAAGCACACATCAGACTGGGACCAGGGCAGTCATTTTCACAACTTGGTCAATGAAGACCGGCAAGTCAGGGAGAAGTTATTCTACAAAAACTTCGTCTGGAGGTGGAATGACATGATGTCATGTTCTTAGCATCAGCCAGTGCGGTGTGTCATCATTGGCAATCAGTAATCCTGGCTTGTAAACAAGTGTGTAATCACAGCCCTCCACTGCATCATTCATGTGAACACACCTGGAAAAGTAGGCTTGTTTTTAAAGAGAAATCCAATAGCTTTATCCTGGCAGATTTTGATTGCCCCTCCACAGATGTAATTATTGAATGCCTTGATTTCATTAACCATAATGACTGATTCTTTACCCAAACATTTTTTCGTAGTTTCATCCAATGGATGGCATAGTGCTTGCACAGTAACAGGTCCCTCTGTCCCACCTGGTAGTTTGTGACTCAGAACATCTTCAGCATCACAAAGTGATGCAAACACATAGCCCTCTATTATCTCTTCACCCAGATGAATGAACCCTGAATCAGATGTCAGTAACTGTTTGACATTCTTGGAGATCTATGCATGCTGGTGAGTTTATCTCCATACAATTTCCCTGTTGAGAAAGCAACAGAAGACTTCAGCTGCTGGTGCTGTCTGCAATAGGAAGCTGTGGTAGAGGTTGAGCAATCCAAGGAATGCTTGAAACACCCACTTTGAGTTTTGGCTCTGCACTCTCCTATTTTGCTTTTTCTCTGTGTTCTCTTGGGTAGATGTCTTATTTTCTCAATTCCTGACACTTGGCCTCAGTTTTTGGCAGGATCCTCCTCTCCTTGCCAGAAGCCCAGAATTGTGTTTGTGGAGCAGAGGGCACAGGATGGAAGTGGAGAAACAAGCATGGGAACACACATGAGTGTTTCACCTGCTCTTGCTACAGCAGAAGAAAGGCAGGGAGGGGACTAGCCATCACATAAAGTTGTCAGGACAAACAGAACAACATCTTCTGTGTGACACAGTCTTTGTGGTCAGTATTCGCATCATTCAAATCTTTTATCCGCACAGCTCAATTTTCATTTCTGCTGAGCCCTGGAAACCATGTGCGTGGTTGTCTCATTACTGTATTTCACTCATGAGCAGCTTGCTCAGCTCACCCAGAGCTCTGGCGTCTGCACACCCTGGCAGTAACCAGGTGGTAAGACATCTCATTGTTTGAAACCATCATCTCTGTGGAAATTATAATTTTAGATAGTTAAACAGCTCCCTCCTCTAGCCTGCCTTGGGGACATAGCTCTGGATGCTGTTGGTATCTCAAAAACCCCCATATGCAGAGACTTCACCTGCATGTGGAATTAAGAGGGGTGTGGGGGGGCAGTGGCTTGCAGTGATTCACATCATTTCCACCCTGCCAGCCCTGCAGTAGTCACACCAACACACTTTTCAGTGGGAAATGCTCAAGTGATGAGATATAGCCTTGTGATGTCTCCCAACAGTTAAAATACAACTGAAAACCACATGTCAGACCCTAACCTGAAACTTCAGGAGACTTCACATGTATTTCTGCTTTACTAAACCATGGACTCAGCATCCAGCCGTCAGTGGGTGGAGGGCTGCATGATTCTGGCTCAAACCATCTCTCACCAGTACTGTGCATGGGTAGGATGGGACATGCTCTGTGTGGTACTGGATCTGTCACAACTCTATTATTGGTGCTGTGAAAAGGGGACTTGTTCCTGCTGGAGACACAGAAGGGGAAGCTTCTGGTGCTATACCTCCATCTGGGAGGTTTGTGCAGTCCTCTCTACTAGTGTCATCTCTACTTGTACATCCTTCCTCACATGCTGATTTTTCACATGCCTGCGGCCAGACCATGACCATAGCTGGCACCGGCGGTCCCTGAAGCACCATCCACAGAGGAAACTGGAGAGCCCAGCCCTTTTCAGGCTTTGCCCTTCAGGAAGGCTGGAGGTGATGGATGTGTACTGTGAGTTCCAGAAGCTTTTCCCTGGTCTCCAAACTGAGACTATGTCCTAGCTCCTGGCTTGGATGAGATGGAAGAACTATCTGCCCCTTTCTCACTTGCCTGTGAACTAAAGGAGCCACAGCTGTAGCTGTATTCCTGGCCTGGCCAGCCCAGAGGCGACCCAGCCCTGCATTTCCCTGCACACTGCGGGGCTGCCCTGCAGGCAGAAAACCCTTCAGAAGAGAACATTTTGCAGCACAAATTGCTCTTTTCCTTCTCTCCCAGAGCTCCAGAGAGGCTCCTCAGAGGTTCCTCAGAGGGTATGGAATTGTTTAGGGTGCCTGCATCCTCTACATTTCTTGTTTTCATTCCACTATCAGCAGTGCTAACATACCGCATGCCTTGGATTCCAGCCCTGACAAACCAGGAAAAGGGGCCAAGGGCACATTCATGGGAGTCTTGGAGCCTTTTGTGCCCTTTCTCCAGCCAGAGTGGGGATACTGATAACTCCCTGACTCCCTTCTTTAACCTTTTTCTTCCTTTCTCCTAATTCCCAGAGTATGTCTCAGCACTGTAATGCTGCAGTCTTCTCTGACAGGGAAGGGCATGGGTTTGCCCCGCATTACTAGGGGCAGCAATTGGAAAGAGCTCCCTTGCTGAATCAGTGGTGTTAGTCTAGTGAGAAAGTGTGTACCAGAGATTACTCTGAGGTCCAAGAGCTTTTGCAAAAATGTGGCATAGCCAACATTATACTATTTCCTCAATGCAGTGATAACTTTCTAATTCATCCCTCTTACTGGTATGAATCGGGAGTAAAAGCCTTAAGCCAGAGGAGGGATTGTCTTGGCAAATATTTAGTAACACTGCTGTGAGCACAGTGTCAGCCAGGGCCACCCCATCTGTGCCTTCCCTCAATCCCAGACAGCACTGATGCACAACACCCAAGGCACACAGAGCATGCAGACTTGGCAATTTGTGACTTAAGGGACAAATTCTGCTCCTTTTAATTCTGTTGGTTAGTCAAGCCCAGATGTTGACAGCAGAAACAGTAAAGCATGGCCAACCTGAAACCCAAACAACATACAACAGCACAAGAGAGTATTTCCAGCCCCATGTACAGCACCTGCTGTTTGCAGGACCCATTCTCATTCCAGCACTGCTGGGACCTGTGGGGATCTTGGCTGAGCCGTGGCTGTGCCCATGGATGAGCAGGACGTGTATTTGCAACTGCCAGTATTGATGGCATCACCCGAGGGATTTCTTCCAAATGTGTTGCCCTGCAGGTGCTGCCTTTCCCACTGAGGGCAGTGACAGGGGTACATGAGCAAGTAGTGGAGAAGCAGCAAATTTCTACCCCAGGTGAAGCTTTCTCCACCCTCCAGCCCTCTCCTTGGCCTTGAGCTTGCAGCTCTCCTGCCCTGAAAGAAAGCAGCTCCACAATGTTCTGTCCCTGCTCTCCCCTCCTCTGTCACTCCCTGCCTGTCCCTTCTCCCAACATGGAGAGGACCAGGGTGGGAAAAGGAGGAGGACCCCATCAAGCCAACCCGGCTGCACAGCAGCAGTTGGATGGGGCTTCAGCATGCTGGCAGGCCTCAGCCCAGCCTACAGCATTTACATTTCCCGCCTGGGATCAGCTGCCACCCAAAGGCAACTTCTAAGGTGGCTCTGCAAGATAAGATAACCTGTGACAGCAGGCTTCAGTCCCAGACAGAGCCCACGCTCCTCCTGGAGGTGCTTTAAGGGTGTGTAAACTGCAAAGCTCTGCGGGAGCTGAGGGGCAGAGCAGTGGCAGCTCCTGCCCAGGGAAGAGGTTGCAGCCACTGCCTGTCCCCTGGGGAGAATCCTGGACACGGTGGCGAGAGGGCCTGTGGGTTCAACCCATTTCTCTGCGCTCTTGAGGTCCCACTTTAGCTGCATTTCTGTGGTGGGTTGCTTTGCTTTGGGCTTTTGATTTACACTCCTAGTTTTCCTTGGTTTAAAATCATATTCTCTGAAACAGCAGCTTCATCTGAGAGGTTTAAAAGACAAACACTGTCTCTCACCACATTTTAATTAGTCAGGGAAAGGGCTGTACTTTGTCTTACTTTTACTCACTTAGAGACACAGTTTAAAGTGAGCGTATGACTATTTAAAATGCAAAGTGCTACTTTTTCAGGAAACATTATATTCTTAAAATATTGCTTTTGCTAATTGCTTTTTTTTATTCCCTTTATCTTGCACCCCTCCTCCCTTCCCTTCCCCGCCTCCTCCCCCCCTCTCCTTATTTTTACCTTCAGTGCACTCTAGACACACATTTTTCATGTGAGAAAAACAGGACAATCTTTGAAACATACAAAACCATGAGAGACATGAAAAGACATTCAAAGTGCCTATTTTTTCTGGGTTGACAGCACAGAATCACTGTGCAAAGTTCTCCAGCATTCTTGCACAGCTCTAGGAAAGAGGTTTGTTCTGAAAAGGCTGTTTGGATGAAATCACGTTTTCCATGACAAAAAAAGTCTTTTTCAAAGACATCTTGACAGCTTGCTCTTGGCTTTGCCTGCTGGCTGGAGACTGGGCTCTTTCAGTTATTTATGTAAATGTTGTCAGTGGCTGAAGTGTAGGAAGGGGAGCTATTCCTGTGCCTCTCTGAGCTGTTAGCCCAGCTGGCAACCAGGTTCTCACAGGTTATAATACCAGCCAGGACAAAATGATGCCATCTCAGCCATCAAGGCTCAGCATCAGTGAAGAATGGCCTCTTCTTTCTCCAGAATAAGCTTTTCTGGGTGCAGGACACATTGCTGAACGGGTACAAGCCATGGATCCGTGAGGTCTGTCTGTCCTTCTCACAGCCTGGAAATACAGCCACAACTGGAGGAGCAAAGGCCAGTTGGAGGTTACCAGCTCTTCTTGCTTCATGTCCATCAGCCTTGTCTAAGGCTGATTCACATGCCTGCCAAGGGCAATTAGTACATCATGTGCTGGTGGCTAAGTCCAGCTTGGCAATGTCTTCATGCAGAAATGAGGAACAAATGGTGAAGGCTTTAAAATAGATCCTCTGATGTCTTCTTTGTCTGTGTCTTTCCTAGTGAGCTTTCCCACCTTTTTTTTTTAACATCACTCACAAAAGAGGTATGTCTGGATTTTCTGTGCCTGATCATTAGAAAGGTCCCATCCTGTGAAGTTTTGCTTTTAATTGTAATCCTTCTGCAGTTTTCTGAAAGCCATAAAAAATTCCATGTCCTTCTGAATTTTACCTAATATTTGAGGGCAAAAATTTAGGAAATTCATAAAGGGAAATAAAAATTCATAAACTGGAAATTTGTGTGCACATGAGGAATACTCCATTATCATAATGGACAGCAATGAGAAATACAGAAAGGGTGTTCAGGCTTTAAGTCAATCTCATTTAAGCTGATCTTCAGAGATTGGATTAAGTCTTAACATAGGAAATGCCCTGCATCTGCTATTGCAGGGCTGCTGCACCTCCGGATCATTGTCACCTGGAGGAGCCAGGGCCATGTGCACACTGCTTGCTCTTTGTGAGCAGATCCAGTGTCCTTACAGCCCTAAGGAAAAGGCTTAGGGGGGCCTCTATTTCAGACATACTGGTGCTTGCTGACATTGCACAGCATGGCCAGAGGACTGAATTCAGAGGACTGAATAGTGCTGGAGCCCCCAGAGCTGTTCCCTGCAGGATATAAGCCCCATGGGCTGCTCTTTGTCCTGCTGGCACACTCACCCTGCTGCCGTCTCATCTTGGGGACTCAGGGAGTTCCATGAGCATAAGCAAAGACAGGGGTGAGTCCCTAGGTGGGTATGGGACATGCTCATCTGCTGAGCACACACCCCCTCTCCACTCCCCTGTGTGCCAAGTGGCAAGATTGTTGTGTGCAGCACCTCCAGAAAGTTTTATCCGCAGTAGTTCATCCAGCAGTGTGGCTTTCCTGCTCTTTTAAACAGGGCAGGCACTGTGTAGTGTGAGCCACTGCTACCCTCAGTCCCATTAAGCTTCATCCCAACCTTGGTCTCGCATGGTCCTGCCCTCCCATGGCTGCCTCTCCTGCAGGCCAAAACCAGTGCCCTGGGGAGAAAGGTGGGTAAGCGCTGAGGTTTGTAAGCAAAATAAATCAGGAGTCTGGAGCTCCCGAACCATCTGTCTCTCCCTGAACGCTATGCAAGGCAGAAGCCGAGCCATCCTAACAGCCCCTCTGCTGCTGGCAGGACTCCCAGATCCCTTCATTTGTGACCAGCCAACATGCCCTTCATTTTTTCCTCTCACCCTTCCTTTAATGTGTTTGGGAGTCCAATGTGAACACTACTTCCTCTAGAAAAAAGCATCTGCTCCAGATAAAAGCGTCAGCTGGAGGCATCAATGTGATTTCTAAGTACACAAAGAACAGAAGGCACCCTCAGAGTGGACCCAACCTTCACCAGCAGGAGCCAACAGGACCATCAGTGAGTACAGTGTGGGGCAAGGCTGGTGGAGGGTACTGGTGGACACTGCTGAAGGAAGGGGAGGTGCAAGGGGCCTTCCCTTCCATCCAACTGGGTCTAACCAGGCTTTGAGAGAGCTTGATGAGGAGAAGGTCACTGGAGCAGCCCAGGTCTGAGAGGAGGCACAGAGCAAGAGGAGGAAGGACGTGAGTGGGATGAGGCAGGGAAAAGCCAGAGGGGTCTGTGATGTGGCAGCTTTGGGGGTTGGTGATGAGTGTGGGATGGAAGGAAGGCTCCTGTTTTCTTCCCAGGGATGTGACCTCTGATTGGCATCATGGATGTGTCCCACCCTGGTGACTCCAGTGGGAAGGAAGAGTTCCCAGTCCTGGGGCATCCTTCTTATGAGGCCTTGAGAAAGAAGCACTGCTTGTCTGTGCCTCAGTTTCCCTATCTATAAAACAAGACCTCCACTGACAGCGTACTAGCACACTGCGAGCTCCAGAGATGAGAGCAGCATCAGGTGTGATGCCCCATCCCATAGCTGCTCGGTGCTGTGCACCAAGCATGGTGAGCTGGGGTTTCCCCTCAACAGCCCACTTCTGGGCCTGCTGCCAGCCCAGCCCAACAGACAGCTGTTTTGGGGTTGGAGACAGTGAAGGAGACACTGATGCTGCATGACAGAAGACCCCCTATTTTTTGGAAGAAGGTGAGCTCTGGATTTGTCACTTGGATGTGGGAAGGTGCCAATTCCCTGGTACCTGCTGGTTCATCAGATTGGGGAGACATAGCCCTGCTTGTTGTCCTGAGCAGCACCAGGGTCCTGCAGCAGAGAAGTGGGGCACGGGTAGGTAATTTTCTTTTTTCCTTTAAGCTCTTTCAAATCGATTCCACCCTGCTGCTTCTCCCCCAGCACTATGCAAGGGCAGTTCAACAAGAAAAAAGCAAACTCCAGATTCTCCCTCCACAGACACAGTCTCTTTAAAAGCCCAGAGCCTTTTCTGGGATTCAGGTGGTGACAGTTGCCCCTGAGAAGTGACAGTGCCACCATCACACCAGGCACCACTGCTCTGTGGAGGAGGGTGGGCACTGGCACAGACTGGTGATGCAGGCTGGCTACAGTGGGATCTCTCGCACACTGCCAACCACAGGCTGACCCTGGGAAGCAGAAGAAAACAGCAAGTAATAGAGCAAGGAAATGCCACTGCATGTGAGTAGCCATGAATCTTTCCCACGCTCACATTTTCTCCTGTGTCATTATTCATTTTAAAAATCAAAGATGGTTATATGTTTCTGTAGTTGAAAGTGAGATAATGGCCGATTTCAGGGAGATAAAATTATAATGGTACCCAGGGAAAGAAGGGCATAGGGAGGTAAAATTGAAAGGGATTCATTATGAACTTATCCTCACTTATAAGTATCCCCCAGGTTAGGACCTTATGGTGTTAATAATTAACCAGAATCTTATGAAGGCTAAAATAACTACAACATGCACGAAGATCATCACTTCAGTATTCAGCATGTGCACAAACCTTGCCTACCTCTCATCTCAGTTACTGTGGCAACAGTACATCTGCTTTCCACAATATCCTTCATTAATCATTTACACCCAGGAAAAACAATGTCTTGGAGGAATGATACCACGGGAGCTATTTCTGCTCGCCTCCCGCCAGAGAGCAGGACCAGCTCCGAATGCAGCTTTTCAAATCCTGTTTACAGCTAAACCCCGACATGGTGCAAGGTAGGGGCTGGCTGCTCCACAGCTTCGAGTCCCTCCCTAGCCATGGTGTGTTTGGGTTATCCCCTCATTTTGGTGATGAGAGTAGTGTGACCCCTGGCAGGTGGGAGCAGGGTCCTTGGATGGAAGGATACCTGGAGGAGGGATGCACTTTCAAAATATCATTTCTCAATAATACTTCTTTTTCTTACCTTCTGCAGGAAAGGAGCTACCAGGAGGTGAACTGGGAGGCACCTCACACTCAGACAGTACCCCTGGGGAGGCTGGGTGGGCAGGAGAGCTCTGTCTCTGCCCCATCTCATCCCACTGGCAGTTAGGGTGAGGGGCAGCAACACCAGCTGAGCTGCAGCTCACCCACCGATTCTGCCCTTGCCCAAGAGGAGGAAGATTTAACATCTTTGTCGGTGACATG
>NW_010243737.1:0-19320 GCF_000690775.1 Eurypyga helias | reverse complement strand
TTCTATGATTCTATGATTCTATTGTGAACTAAACTATTAGAGGCAAATGCTCTTTGATGTAGTGTTCCTAAAGGCAAATTTATTTTTCCTATGTCTAATTGAGATGCAGCAAGCTTGTTTCCCCTTTCAGCTCTTAATATTATCACACCAACCACCATTTTTATGGAAAAAAGGAAGCTATCCCAAATTAACAGATCTGTGTGAATACGGTCAACATGCCCTCCCCCCTCCCGATGTTTATGTTAAGTAGCTTGGCAATCATAGTTTCAGCAAATTTATTTGTTATTATTCCTGCTTTATAAGTAGTAATGCTTCACTCCTTAAAACCTCATAACCTTGTGATCTTGTTCTAAATTCTCTTCAACTCTACCCCTAAAAAGAACAGTTCTCTTTCATTATCTGGAGTTCTGTATCATCACTCATTTTTAACTGTGCATCCTGCTGATATATTAAGCTGAGTTAATGAATCAGTTAATTTTTTATCTGAATATTCTTAGTATTTTCTTAGCAGCTCATCGGACTTCAGACTCTGGTCTAAGTCACCGATAACAAGTTCTTATATGTTGCTCATTTTTAATGTATTTTGTATTTCATTAAAATTATAAGCCTGTCTTCCACAGACCTCAGATAAAGATGTCATGCTGATACTAGGAGTAAATGCACTTAATTGTTTCAAAATATTATGTATTGTTGGGAAAATTGAACAGTTCACAAGCTATTGTGTCAGGGACTCATCCCACGGGATCCCTGGGGCCTTAAGCTTTCCCAGTTCACAGAATCATGCAATCACTAAGGTTGGAAAACACCTATAAGATCATCCAGTCCAACACTACTGTACCCACTAGACCATGTCCTCAAGTGCCACTGCTACACATTCCTTGAACACCTCCCAGGATGGTGACTCCACCACTTCCGTGGGTAGCCTTTTCCAATGCAGGTTGCGTTGTTAGCGTCTTCCTTAAGCTCTCTGCTGAGCATCCTGGGCACAACCCTTACCCTCACAGGAATAGGACCCTGTGTAGATGGTACCCTGGTACTCTCAAGCTTAAGAACTGCATTTCTCAGGGCTCCAACACTGAGCACTTCAGTTTTTCTGTCAACCTCGTTATGAACATGTGGTCACCAAAGCAAAAGGGTTTTTGAGAGGGCTCCAAAATACCACCACATTCACCTATTTAAATCTGCATACCTAACTTGTTCATAGTTGCTTCCATTCATTTACACACAGCTACTTCCTACTCTTCAGTATTCCCGGTTTTGGAGAGGCAGGGCCCTGTTGGAGGTGAGCACTGCATCTCCTCTCAATAACGGAAACTCCTCCTTTTCCCTATGCCACCAGTTTTTTTGAGCTTTTGCTAATCAAACTACTTCTTCACCATGAACACATAACCCTTACATCCCTCCCCTCTGCACAGACTTGCTGTATCTGTAAGCGATTCTTTCAATTCCAGTTCTTTATGGTTACCACACCCAGGTAGCATTTCAACCTTGCTTGGATATTGCCCATCCTCCGAGCTGCGTTCCCTCCATTCTCACATCCGACTGCTTTAGTTCTGCCTCAGTCAACCCTTGCTCTCTTTGAAAGGGAATCAGTTTGAGGCTGGCCTTTTAGCAATGTTCTGATGAATGGCATAAGACTTGCATTTCCCATTTAATGCAGTTTGGGAGGCAGCAGTTTGAGATACTAGAAAACTTGGAAATAAAATGCCAATTAGCTGTGACTTAACACAGTGTATTAAAACAGTGTCTGAAATACCCAATATTCTCCTACTATTCCCAACTACTGAATGGTGTCTGTTTAGTCCCATTATACTCTCCTGATAAACACTCTGCAGTCCTTTCCTTGCCTGTCCACTCCAGGGTTCTCAGGTGGATTTCACAGGCTTTTCTTAGCTCCATGCTGCTGTAACCAGCTGCTCTGATACCAAACTCAGCTGATTTAAAGCAAACTCTGATACGTCTGTACTGTCGGTATACTGTAGCATAACAGCCGTGAATAAAGCTGAGGCATATCTAACGATGAGAGAAAGTTGCAACAAGGGAAATTCCAATTGGATGTTATAAAAAATTGAGAAGAGCAAGGTGAAACAGTGGAACAGGCCGGTGGTGTGGAGTCTTCATCCTTGGAGGTACACAGAACTTGACTGATCTGACCTTGAGCAAACCTATCTATCTAAGGCTGGCCCTGCTTTGGGCAGGAGGCTGAGCTGGAAGACCTCCAGAGGTCCCTTCCAGACGAAATTACATGATTCTATTGTTAAAATAATATAAACCCACCACGAAAACAGTATTATGATTTTTTTCCTATTTGCTTGTCTTTTAAAAGTGTTTTCAACTAAAATATACTAGGATAGGAGAGATTTAGTGTCTTCAACTAGATACCCAGTTTAGGCACGCTGCATCAACCTCTGGAGTTCCTATTTTGAATGTATCATAAACTTAGGTGTCTGAACATAAATACTGCCAACTGCTCTTGAGATACATCAACAGCCTGAAGCAGATGGGAGAAGTATTCCACCTTTCCCCCAAACTAAACAGCCATATTTCAGACTAAACCTGTAACACCATCAATTTAAAATTGTACCTGGCGTTATAACAGCCTGAAGTACACCTACAGCCAGGACCCCTTACATGGAGTACGGAAAAGGCCCTTCAGGAGACACAAGATACTTGAAAGTATGACCATGAAGTTCCTAAATAGTCAGCAAAATAAAATCCTTGTTCTTCCTTTTTATTACATTTCCACAGACAAAACAGTCAGTGCAAAGCAACATACTCTTTGGCTGTAGGGCCCACTTCTATGGGGTGCCTCTGTCCCTAAAGAGCAGATCACACAACACTGGGACACTTCTGTTAGTAAACCCACACTCATTTCGTTTGTTGTAATTCACTTCTATTCTCCTCTAACTCACCCTATTCCTCAAACTGCTCTTGGATACATTTTGTACCCCTCTGCCCCATTAGCATTACCGCAACAGAATCATAGAATGGTTTGGGTTGGAAGGGACCTTAAAAATCATCTAGTCCCAACCCCCCTGCCATGGGGGGGTACAACAGTACCATGTAAAGCCTGAGAGCAGTACTGCAGGTGGACGCTCAGGGACAGGACTGGCACAGCGTGCTTGCGGACTCTCTAGAAAAACAGCACAAAGCAAGTGCTGGTTGTACTTTCTCACTGAGGAACCAAGGCACGGAGGTGTGCTCCTTCCAGTAAGGACACCCTGCTCTTACCATCCCATTTTTGGTTCCCTTTCTCCAATGCCTGTTTCCTATTCCCCTAAGACTTTAAAATGAAAATCACAACACAGAACCTTTTCATTTGAGGCAGAAACCTCTCCTTCATACCTGGCACAGACTTTAATATTAAATGTTGCTGCCGTAAAGAAGGTGGTAAAATTCTTCATTCATGGGAGTTTTGTTGATTTAATGGCCATTTTAAAAGCATAGAATTTCCTTGTGCTTAAGCCATGGTTTGCATTCAAGGTTTCTTCCTTGCCCCCACCCCTGCCTCTAGCTTATTTTTGGTTTAAATCAAAGGCTTTTTTGTACATATAAGCCAGAGCTCTGGGAAGTGTTTTACATGGGCATAAATACTTAATTGGGCTCCAGTGCCAAGCTAACTGTTTGGCAACAGCTGGTATGTTTGCGTAATTTGGAGCAGCTCACAGCAGAGTGGTTTGTTACACTGCATTTTAGCACTTGGGATTTGGAGTTCTCCTGTTGAGTGCTAATACTGTAAGACAGTTAAAAAAACTGGAACTGGAAGTGTGGTGGAAGGTAAGAAAAGGCCAGTACAACTGCCTTTACATGTGAATAGCTTGCTGTGGTGCAGGGCAAAATCCGCTATTTTTATCACAATCATTTAATGAATTTTCAGTACGAGTGACTTGGAGTTTTAGGAAGTGTCCTTCCTAGTGCATGGAAACCCTTCAGTGAAGAATGAAATGCTTTTGTTTTGTAACTGGATCCTTGTAGCAAGGGGACAGCTTAAAAGCTAGGTTACCGTTTAATTTCTCAGAGTTTTCACTGGATTGTGATTTGTAAGTCTCCTTTTAAAAAGTCTCCTCCCCTATGCTAACTGCCCTTATTCAAAGGCACTACAATTTATCAAATCTCATTTCTTAATTGTGACCATTACATACTTATGCTTACTAGTTTATGAAGAATAATGCACTTGTCCCCTACAATTACCACATTCTTGCTAGGGAAGGAAAGACAACACAGAAATTAAAGTCACAACACACCAGTGTTGGTGGGGAGTCACATAAAGAAAGAAATAAAAATGGAACATTTCTGCATTACAAATATATATGCTAGTAATACTAGTACAATTGTTAAGGCTTAACAACAGCTCTGTAATGAGTATCCATTCGACAACAAAATAACACGAACATTTGTTTAACCCACAAACCAAAAACCCCATAGTAATAGTTGTAGGTATGCCCCGTAGAAGTTTTACTTGCACTTGGTGTAGGCTTGTGAGTTCAACAATTACCAATACTGCATTGCTGCTCAAAAATGCTTGAAATAATAGATTCTGGGCCCAAAAATATATAACAGAAATTAATAAATAAGAGATGCAAATGAAGAATACAGATTTTTGCACCTGGAGCTTATCAATTCTGGGGTGCCAGACAGACTTTAGTATTACTTGGATTACTAGGAAAACTTTAGAGATTTGGATATTTTAATACATAATGAATCTAGGAAATATACCATTTAAATTTATCAATACTGTGACTGTTAGTATTTTGGCTTTGAGCGTATTATTAAAGATGTGGATACTATTAATAACGTAATATTGACAAAGATTTGTAAGTGCTTTTCTTCAGATGAACAGATTTATGGAAAAGTGTGTGTGCAAAATATTCCCGCTGTCCTTGAAACAAAAAATAAATTCACGCAATAAACCAAGAGAAGCATACTTGTAATTCCGAGTACAGCAAAGGCCCTGGAATTCTGCAACTTGGTTACATTTTTGCCTCGAGCAAGTAATTTAACCTCTCTCCCTTCTTAGTTTTCCTATTGGTAAAATAGGAATAGCTTACTTCAGAAACTTGTTGCAAGCATTACCAAGAAGAAATTTTATCACAATTACTGAGGTAGGGAAGGTATTATCGGTATACAGTATAGATAGTGTATATAGCGAGGGGCACTGTGACAACCTGGCAATCATGAAATTGAAGATTCAGCACTGTTAATATAGCGAGATTAGAAAGGTCGTAACACTGCAAGCTGGCATTATTTTCGTATTTGGCATCAGGGAAGATTGCCTCCATTGCACATTTGCCTAACTGAATATTGATTTGGCTTCTCTGATTACAAATGGAACCTAAACTGATTAGAAAACAATTAGAAGTAAAGCTATATGAAAGGGTTTATTTTTTCTTGTTTTTTCTTCTTGACCAGTTAACTTGATGTTGCATGAAATGAATTTGCCTCTAACTTTCCCATTGGCTTGCAAAAGCAGGCACCAAGACCGTAAGCTATCATTGGTGACTCAACTATAATCAGTGAAAACAAAAGTCTTTATTCGTTCTATTTCTCAAGCATGAAAACCTCTACCATCTTCAGTTGCCTCACAAAGGAATAAGAAAAACTTAGGTATGGCTTCTTAAGAAAATACTCCCTTTATTACACGTGACCTTTGTGCAGCCTTGCTGAAGCTGTACTGCTTAATGTGGTCTCTGTTTATCCCTTTAATCGCTTGCTTAAATACTGACATAACAGCCCAATGGAAAAGTTGCCATGGATTCTCAATAACTACCTGATCTGAAAGAGTCTAATCATGATGAGGACCAAAAAAAAAAAAGATTTGCTTTCAAATTTTATCACCAGGAACTAATGCTTAGTGCTATTCCACTCACAGCTTGTAGGTACTCCTATGCTACATGAACAATTTCTCTGGACGAATAACACTTTTTTTGCTCTGTGAACAGCCAAGCTAACAAAGCCTGGGTTTGAACAGATTTGTACACTATGTTCCTGAATTCACCCCCTGCTCCACATAACTCCCATGGTTTTACCATGCTCCCAGTGCTGACTGCCTCCCTCACATCCTGTATCTGCAGTTATACAACATTCAAGCTATACCAAGGATGACTCACCATCTCTAACTACTATATATATCAGAATAGATAAAAATATGTGTACATATAGCTATATATAACTGTATATATCAGAATATTTAATATTCTATTTAAGAATCTGCATGTTAACAGCTTAGTAGGATTCAACCAACCTCTAGCTTTCTCGCTCGGTCAAAGGTTGTCTCTTTCCTATATACAGCTAAAGATTTTTCACAAAACATTTCGGAATTTCATGTCTTTGGAAATACCGCTCATCTCTCCAAGTTAATTGGAACTGCAAGGAAGGCAAGAACAGAAACAAAAAGAAACAGCCTGATGTTAAAAAACATGGCATAGACATAATGTATAACGCAGCGGGTTTATTCTCCTGTTACAGCTCAAAACAGATACAAACCAGTCTGTTACAAGATGTTGCAGCTGCTACTTATCACTAGGCCCTAAATGCTATGTGCCATTACCTGGGTATTTGCTACCAGTATTTCCTTTAACATGAAGAACTGCTACACTGTTACACTGCTACACTACTACAACTGAGGTAGGGGGGAGGCAACTGAAATCTTCATGTTGCTACATGAAGGAGCGACCAGCAGCTTGCTCTCAATCCTTTACCTTTCTTTGTTAGTCAGTGTTGAGACATTATTTTATTAGAGGCGTCTTGGGAGGAAGACTCAGTGGTTGTCCTGACGTCAAGGACTGAAGGGTAACTTAAGAGGGCCATTAAGATGGGTGATCCTGTCTCTAGTCCAGAAGAATTAAAAAAGTAATAATTTAAAAAAACCTAGTTGGCATGCTTGGAGGGCTCTTCAGGAGACACGAGAATCTAAAGATCTTACAGAGTCCACTACTTTGTAACTTGATTTTGGAGAACTGCCCCCCCGCCCCCCATCTTACAGCCTATGGATTTAAAATCTAAATACCTGTTACATCAGCTCTCTGCTTGTCATGAATCAGCTTTTTACGCTGTATTTCCTCTGTAAGATAAGAACAACTCTCAGATGTTATGGAAAGCTATATGCATAGCTAACACTTTAAACTAGTTCCCTCAAAGAGCTGGACTCACATGCTCAGCTGCACTAAACCAGAACATGGTTTACAGAACCAGTACCTGAAGGGGCTACAAGGAAGCTGGGGGGGACTTTTTGCAAGGGCCTGTAGTGACAGGACAAGGGGTAATGGGTTTAAATTGAAAGTGGGGAGGTTTAGATTGGATATCAGGAAGAAGTTCTTCCTGGAGAGGGTGGTGAGGCACTGGAACAGGTTGCCCAGAGAAGCTGTGGATGCCCCATCCCTGGAAGTGTTCAAGGCCAGGCTGGATGAGGCTTTGAGCCACCTGGTCTAGTGGAAGGTGTCCCTGCCCATGGCAGGGGGTTGGAACTAGATGGTCTTTAAGGTCCCTTCCAGCCCAAACCGTTCTGTGATTCTATGGCCTCCACATGTCACACATTCTCCCAAGCAGAGAAGGAAGAGGGCTCTCAGGTTTCACATTGGGCAATGCAAGTATTTTGAGACCAAAAATGCTTTATAATTACTATTTTGTTAGAGCTTTACATAACACTAATGTTTATACTGTGATGAGAGACCTGTCTTCCTATTTGATTGAAGAAACATTTGTTGCATGGGAAGCTTAGATTTGTGATGTCCTCGGTTGTTTCTTTACCCTTACTTTCCTAGGTTTTGTGGGTGATACAGAGCACATAACTGTCACTTAGCAACCTTCAACAATTCTCAAGACAAAGTATTAGCTTATGATTACTGATAAAGGTCCCTACTCCCTTCACCCCTTGTGACTAGCTTTATTCATTCTGCCTCCACACAATGTGTCTGTAGAACTACCGATGCAGGCTTTCTTGATCATCTCCCTAGGTATGCCACTGGGGTTTTTTAAGTCTTAATTTTGATCTGCTAAAACTAAAGTCCCCAAACCACTTTCTGGATCCCTATGGAGAGCCACTCACAGAACGAAGTTCAGTCACACTACAAACTATTTTCTTTATCACTGCTTTTCTTATGTGGAAGAAAAGTGAGTCAGCATTGAATTCAAAATATACTTAAGAGCATTTGAAGACAAGAGACCAAGATTTCTTGAAGTTACAGTACTCTAAGGCACTACTGGCAAATACTCTTTGGGCCAAGGCTGCTTCAATTCTTTCAGGGTGTGCAGCCCTCAAAAAGGGGAAAGAACATGGCCAAGAAAAAGCAGCATTCCTGGCTGTTGCAAATTACTTAGGATGTCAGCTCACAGAAGATAAGAGAGAAGCAGCACAGTGGGAAAAAGGAGACACACGAAACAGTAACATTTTTGTGGCTTAGGTGGATGAGACCATTACCTTGAAGATTTAAATCTTCCACTGATCACAGAGGAAAATGGAACTATTTTGATTTGAGGAAAACAGTCACATAATGAATTGCTACTTAAGGATAATGGTAGTATTACAATGTGTGTCCCATAAATAGAGTATTCTCCAATTAAACAAAGACATTTCATTCCTCCTTCCACCAAACACAGAAGACACAAAAATAAATAGCTTGTCTTTTTCTAACCTAGACCTAGATCTAAAGTGTATATGTAACCTAAAGCCCTAATCAACATAATACAGTCAGAGAGTGCGGACACAGAACATCGGCATGAAAAATTTCTCTTGGCCTTTTAGGTTGTCCACATTTAAAGGCAACAGATGACATTGCTTCCTCTGTAACAAGTACCAGTTTGCTTGAATGACTTTAAACCTATGTGGAAGTACTTGTATTTGGGGAAGGGTTTGTCCCTCAATTGCAAGGCAAACACTCTGTTTGGGTGGTGACTGTGACTATTTAGACATTAAAGCATCAGGGCAAAGTAGAAGTCTAGCTATCTTACCTGTTATTTCTATAAGGGAGCTCAGACAGGCAGACACCATTTTTCAAAGTCAGATAATAATGGTACAAGTCCTGCTACACTACAGCGTGGGTCTAGCGCTCTTCCCGAACGTATGGGTTTTTTGCAAAAAAGGTCACCGAAACAGCAAAAGGCAAAGCAGAAGAAAACCTCTTCTGGGATGCTTTTTTAATACTAGTTAGATGAAAACTCAAGCTTTAATTATTTCAAAGCTTAAATAGTTTTTCCTTTTGGTGCACCTCTCAGAAAAGTGTCACATATATTTGGGATATATCCCTTGGTCATACTATGCTCTCCTCATCCTGGTTTCCAGAATGTAAGAGGTAGTGCTGGTCAAAAGGGTTTTAACGAGAACTGAAGTGTAGCCTGAGGTGAACACACCAAGCACTTTAGCATGCTCTGTGTGCTGCTGTATACCTTCAGCCACTTCTGCAGAGGCTTGAGAGGCTGAACAGCAACTACGACCTCTGCAGTGAAGACTTCATTGAACATACGGACCTTGCGATGCTCTGATGGATTGGGGTAAAAGCACATCATTGCTATTAAACCTTTTTTCCGTTAGATTTTCAGATTGCAACAAGAATAGCATTACTATTTGGGTATTTATTGGAGATGTGATTAACAGCAGAATACAGAAGTCATATTTCTGTAGGCATGTGAAAGAACAAGGGGAGGCATTAGTTTCAATAACCAATGTCCCTGCTTTCAAATACTTGGGTGCAAGGGATGTGTCCTGCATTTTGCTCAATTTAGCTTGCTTCTTAAGTTTTGTTTGCTAGCAATCCTTAGAGAGGAATTCAGACATGAACTATTTACAGGGAACTTCTCAATGTATCAGAAACTAAGGCTCATCTTGGTTTATCTGCATCTCCTTTCCCTTTGTGAACATTCACGTAAGTCTAGACTGCAGATTGTTCATCTATGCTACGTGTTCAAATCTGTGTGTGTAGCAGAGAAATTTACAACTCCTTTATGCAAAAAGAAAATACAACAAAAACCCAAATAGAAAACATAGCAGCCAGTGGCAACAGAACTGAAAGTCATTATCCCAAATCCTCACAGGGACAGCAGTAAACTGTAGGACTCCAGGTGCCAAGGAATTCCTGAATAATATTTGCAACATTGCTTACATTATTCTTGGGAAAATGCCTTTGATTTGTGAAAGGGTTAAGTTTTATGAGATGTGGTATGAGCTTTACCTCAAAGGGCTGCTATAAGGTACCAGACTGCAAAAATTAGATAAACATATAGAATAAATTACCTTGGCCTAGTTCTGCAGCACTGGCTTTCTCGTGGGGAAGACCTGGGCTTTTAAGCTCTTCAGTGTATTTTCATCCATGACACTGCCTCACTGCTGAGAGTTTTGAGACTTTCTGGGATAGGCATAACACTGAATTGCAGACTGCATTCACATATCTACTTCTGTCCTAATGGGATGACCCTCCGTAGCTGCACACAGACCACCAACATTACGCATTTGGTCCCATTCTCTCTCTCCCCAAAGCACATCGCTTCTTTGACAGCAATTCTGTACATCCGCCCGGTCCCTCCAGACACAGGGAAGAGCATTTGTGAATCTCAGTATGGGATTTAGCATTAAGAGACATATACCTTTGGTGTGTAAAGCAGTGAAAATTGGCAGCAGGCAAAGTCTGAGGAGCCAAGAAAATAAATGTTGCATAGCTACCTATTCTTCCCTTCCTCCTTATCTGAAAGAATTTCAGGGACTTTGGATGCTTTGCAGTGTAAGTGATTAGCTTAGTCCTAAATCCAGCATCTGAGAGGGAAAATATTCAAATTGCTTACATGCTCTTTCATTATTCAAGTAGCTCTCATACTCTTTCATCACTCAAATAGCTCTTGTGTTTGCTGTAGAGCCCGAGCGGTTCTCCCCAAATCATATCAATTACCAGACCATACATAACACAATACATCTGAAATGCCGACTAACTGCCAGACTGTGTGGCTTATGTGGTCTCTTTAAATTGACATCTTCAGCTATTCTCTCAGTATCTAACTAGAGGTGGAAGTTCATAAACTCTTGTAGCCTCTCAAAGTTGTAGCATAGGTTAATAAAACTTGAAGAAAACTGCTTACTATAGCCATTACCCAGAGAGTAGCCACTCTGTGCAGTCTGAAAATCTTGAGGACAAACAGCAAAGTGCTCAAGAGCCTGATGAAGCCTACAGGAGGTCGTATGGGTATTTTGGTACAATGCTCTCCCTCTCTTCGTTCAGTAATGGACCTGTGCTGTCCCCCTGCTGTGCAGCACTGACCATTTGTGGTTATTGACATTACCATGAGGTACTCAAAGATGCTATAATGTCACAACATCATTCTAGCTCAGGAAGATGCACTTGGCACTCTTCCATTTTCCTTCCTACAGCTCAAGGTATCCATGTTCCTTTGCTTGTTTTGTGATACACTACTGCGCAGTACAGCTGACTACTTCACCCTCAGACAGCTTTTTAAAGACTGACTTCCCCAGGTGACCTTGTAAGGGTCCCCACAACATTCACCATCTGTGCTCTGAGCCAAAGATCACAGCTACTGTGTAGGTATTTCACTCATATCGCACAGCAGCTAATTCTGCCTACTTACAGAGAAGTAAGCTAGAAAGAATGACTGGACTGATTTAATACTCCCACAAGACCTGCCCATCGTTATTGTCTTGAGAGGGAAGAGTCCATGCTTATCACACTCTTCCAGCATTACCTTTGCTTTTTAGATTTGTGTTCTCAGAAACTCCTCACTACCCTCAGCTGAGAAAACATGGGATAACTGAGCCATGACACTTTGGAAACGGTCTAAAAATTCTGGCTTCCTTCTCCCCAGTGCTCCTGACCACTCCGACTCATTGATCATGCTGTACATGAGTGATGGGGCCTGCTAGCTGAAGCAGGAAGGCTGCCTGAAGCATCTGATCAGCCTGGAGGCCTGTTCATACTTCCCTCTCTTGGCTGAAGGTAGAATTTTGCTTTTAGATGGCTTTGAGACATCTCTGATATTTACAAATCACTCCGTGCAGATTGGTTTCTGGCTGTTCTACTGCCCCTAGTCCAATGCAGTACGCTATTTGAACGTGTGACCTTGAGCTGAAAGGAGTATCTGCCCTCTTTGTACCAAGACCCAAGTGTGCGTGGGAAACGCACATGGCAGGCAACTTCTCTGTCCTGAACACACATTCACAGGCATCTCTGCTTCGGCTGGATCTAAAAAAAGTCTGGAGTGAAGGCACCTGGGGCAGTTGGGGAACCTATTCTACAGCTGAACAAAACGTGCTTTTAACACTACGGTTTGCTATGAGGAGAACGCCATCAAAACTTCTCTCCACAAGCTGTTCTGGACAGTATCTCAAACACCTGAGCTACCCCTTCCCCTGACACTTCTGACTGTAGCCTCAGACTAGCAAATGAGACGCTCAAGACAGACTTGCAAAAGCTCAAATCTGCATGTGCGTGCCACCAGGACTTGTCAAATCTCATTCAGCACAGACACACGCAGCTCACTCTCGTGGTCTCTTTCCTGTGATGCTACACAATGAATAGGATCAGCCAGCCCGATCTCTCACCTACTGTACGTTCTATGCAAAATCTTGAAGGAGGAGGGAAATGAAAATACTACAACTCTAGGATGTTGTATGCCCAAGGAATATCAGATTGGAAGAGGCGGTGCCAGAAGGTACCCTCTGTGCTTGCAATACAGCCCTTCCGTGACTGAAAGTACAGGGGCAGGTCCCTCCACCATGGCAATGAATATATTTGAGAGCTCTGCTGACAGAAAACCCTTCCACTGCAGGCAGAATCTTTGCAGCCAGCGAATTTAGAAGCAATGAAGTGACCGCAATGTTCCCCACACGTTTTTCACTATGCAAAATCATCCTTTCCACCTCTACAAAGAGTAGTTTTCCTGCCAGCCATTCAGCCTCATGCTGCTGCAATGCAAAAGTGAACAACCAGTGAATGGAAGAGGTAAGTGATTTATGAGAGGTTTTTCTATATAGAAACAATAATCCAATTAAAAAGACCAGTGATGGATGTGTGGTTAAAGATATTCCCAAACTTAGCGTCCTTTGACTTCTCGTGGCTACCACATTTGGCAGCTAAACAACAAAAACAAACCCTTCATCCAGGCTAACGGCTTTAGCGGTCAAAAGCTAAAGAGCATCCACCACCTCCTCCATGGGACTCTAGCTCCCAGCACAGACCACAAAGGAGCGCTCCGCTCAGCCCCACTTACTGGCTTGCAATCCACAGTCTCAGAGCCTGAAGGGGACCTTTCACAGGGGAATGCTGCAATTAGAGATTAAAAAGCCCTCTTAGAGGTGATGGCTCTTAGTGTATTTCACAGCAAATTTAGAAATTGCTCTGATTTGAAACCACTGGCAGCCTCCTCCGCAGTACAAATATCATGAGAGCACCATCTACTTTTGTCTTGGCCTCTCTGTAACCCAGCATCTGAATTTGTTAGGAATTGATGCCATCCAGTCCTCACAAAAGTGACCTTAGCATCCAGTTAGAAGTTTATGAGAGGGGATTTTTTTTCTTTGCAGTGATTTGAAAAGAATGCTATTAACATGCCATGCTTGCCAATGCCTTATCCCACTACTGAGGAGAGGGAAGAACTCCATATGGCAGTATGTACAGTGAGAGCCAGCCTAGCCTTCGTACCTGGTACAGTAATGTCTGTGCAGTCAAGGCAAACTGAACTATTTTACGTTTCCTTCTTTGCCTACTAGGGAAATGACTGGGATGAATTATTTCCAACTGCATGTTAGCACAGCTTTGCTGAAACTATGGGTGTTGCACAACTTCAAAGAAGCAATCCCTTTAGTGTAGAGCTACTTATTTCCACAGTCCACTAAGGATGCTGGGGCCTGCACTCACCCTTCTTATTGCTTCATTAAGACAAGATGGAGAAAGAAAAAAAAAAAAAAAGAAGTGGAACAAGGTGAGGTGAAGCAAGGAGGAGACAGAAGGGTGTCTTTACTGTGATGCTGTATTCATGATAAATAGATTCACCGTAAGAAGCTTGACTTGTAGTCTTGTATTATCTCCTCCTCCACCCGCAGGGCTCTCTATACCACCTACCTGAATTTAAACTTGTCAGCTAATCAAAGCTGGGGACAGTGATTCCAACCAAATCCCCTCAAAATGGAAAAGGAAGGTTGTAGCACTGGCCAATAGTTGCAGACAGTACAGAGGTTATGTGAAAGCTCTGTTCTGCTCACTGAGAACAACATCTTCTTGGCCTTTGCTGTTTCTGACACGTTGCCATAAGTTCTGCTGGTGTCCCGCACTTAGCACTCTGCTCAGCAGAGAAATAAGCAGGGCTTTCATGCCAACACAGAGGTATGCTGAATTTCCATAAGGGTGTATGGAAAATGCATTCCAAACCAAGTATTTAAGAGTCTGGAAAAGACTGAGGTCTGTAAAATCCTCGGAGAAACATCCTGTTCCATTCATTAGAGTAGAGTGAGATTTCACAGCAAGTCTAGAGAGCTCTTCTGAGCAAGATACTGGATCTATTGTGGGGCAGGGGATGCTGGAAACCTTGGGAGAGCAAAGCAAAACAAGCACGGCGTTTACAGCAGCTTCACAAAACATCAGTGAAGCTGGATACAGAGGGATGAGAACACCACAGTAGAACTGGTAAGGTGGTGAAAATATTTTTGGTTTGTTTCCTTCAGGCCTTTCCTACCTTTTCCTATATCTCTCCCTTACTGTTTTTCTGTATAGGCAGGGTTCGTAATCCTGCTTGGAATCTCTGCTCTTTTCTTTTTTTTTTTCTTTTTTTTAAGCAAGGTGGCAATTTACCTGAACAATTTGTGCAATGCTTTCTGTTAAACTGGAAATACGCTGACTGAAGGTTTGTGCTCTGCTTGAAGTGAACTCCTTATGCTGAGGGTGAGCAGGTGCAGTAAGGGCTGAAAATGCAGAAAACCCAACTTTACTGAAATCGGGTGGCAAAATGCCTTCTGGTAAAACTTTTTACTTGCTCCCAGTGAAGAGTGGCTGAACACATGTTCGGGGAGGCTTCTTGCCTTTTTTTTTTTTTTTTTTAAGGCAATGAAAATACACTTCCAACTACACCCATTTTATACTTCACATCAGAGTGTTTCCTGCGGCTCTTGCCAGCCTTTCCTTTATTTCACTACTTCTTCAATCAATAAATCATCATGAATCTCATGTCCATTTGTAAGTCCATTACTGCAGCCACTGACTCTCAGCTGAGCTGAAGGTCCAAGATATTAAATTGTACCTATTGCTACATTTCTACTAACACTGTGCCTCTTTTTGGAAACAAACAAATTTCCACTTGGTTTTGAAGATATCTGCCTGGAGCTTGAAAGACTGGCTGACTTATAGCATGCCAGTTAGTGGTGTTCTGGCAGGGGTATTTGGTTGCCTGAGCGAAATAGCACCCCTTCGTTAAGTCACTGGAGGAATTTTACATGCCAACAAGAAAGGAAAGGCAACAAAAAGAAATGGGAAGGAAAAAGAAAGTAAAAAAGGAGAGAAAGGTACAGCTGATAGGGGAAAAACTGTTGTATTTTCTATATATAGGCTACATTTTGCTACAAATGAAACATTACATTCCAAGTCAATATCCCAAAGACTGAAAAAAAAGTCAGAAGAGAATGAATGAACTAGTAGGACTTGATCATCAAACCTTACCATCTGCAAACCTTATCGTACTGATCACATCTCAGGTTCTCTGAGGCAGTGCAGTACACTGGAACAGCTCATCCTATGGATGATATCTCCTCCTAGGGATGATTCATTATAATCCAGTGACTATCGAACTCCCAGATTCAGTGCTTGAATAAACTAGATCGTTGAGCCTGTCTTCAGGACTAAAACCTTCCAATGGGAACCATCAGAAAGCACAAACAAAATGCAACTGTGTAATAGGAAAATCAACTAGTTAGCACTGTAAGCTTTACTGAGCAAGAAGATATTATAACAGGTTTGGAAGATTTTCTGGTACAACAGTTTCTAATAGCACCTCCAGGTCATGTGCTT
Source organism: Eurypyga helias (assembly GCF_000690775.1). Lineage (NCBI taxonomy): Eukaryota > Metazoa > Chordata > Aves > Eurypygiformes > Eurypygidae > Eurypyga > Eurypyga helias. The sequence continues at coordinate 3,331 of NW_010243737.1, read as the reverse complement.
ACAGAACTGAGTTTTAAACTTAATTACTAGCTGGGCAAAATTTGCTTGAACTTCAGATGCAAAGTTAGGTTCCCATGTGCCATCAAAAAGCCCAACTCTGCCCTCAGCAATCAGGTATGGCAGGAGAAAAACAGAGTAAATATTAATCCTATTTAATTCTCATACTACTGACTTTTCCTTCTTCTTGCATTGCCAAAAGATGATGATTCTGGGGAGCATGGAACAAATCTCAAAATCAGACCAGGGTATTCCTTTGTATTCTCTGCACCATTAAGGTTAGCTGAGCCTTCCCAGACACAACATTCTCTGTCCCATTTTATTATGAAAATTTCAGAGTAACTTCACTTGCTTAAAACTCTTCAATTGCTGTTGAATGGAATCACAAAATCAGTTAGGTTGGCAAAGATTCTTAAGATCAGAGTCCAACCATTAACCTAACACTGCCAAGTCTACCACTAAACCATGTCTCTGAGTGCCAGCTCTACACATCTTCTAAATACCTCTGGGGATGGTGACTCCACCATTCCCATGGGCGCAGCCCATTCCAATGCCTGACCACCCTTTCAGTGAAGAAATTTATCCTAATATCTAATCTAAACCTCCCCTGGTACAATTTGAAGCTGTTTCCTCTCATCCTATTTCTTTTTTCTTGGGAGAAGAGACTGACACCCACCTGGCTACAATGTCCTTTCAGGGAGTTGTAGAGAGCAATAAGGTCTCCCCTCAGCCTCCTCCTCTCCAGACTGAACAACCCCAGTTCCCTCAGCCACTCCACATAAGATTTGTGCTCTTCTGCCAAGAACAGGGTCAGTGCTGTCTCCTGCAAGGACTGTACTGCTGAACTAATCCATGCCTAAGGTCAGAGGGACTTTCAATTTACAAAAATGCACTGAGAACTAACATACTGGGGAGAACTTCTGCTATTCCAGCTTCTCTATTCTCCTCTCTTAAGAGGAACATGCAACAAATATGTTTTAATTCCCAAGAGTCCATTTGCCACTTCCCCAACTGGTTTTGTATTCCTGCATTACATAGCAGTTATTTCAGCTCCTTCCATGTCCCAAATTTAGCACTAAGACCATAAGTCATAACAGAAGGACTTTAGCTCAATTACCCACTATAATTGAGATTCTAAACTATCATGTCACCAAACAAATGACTAGATTTACAAAGAACATTTAGTTATGCATACCAAATCATGCTTAAGCCCAGAACCCCTTCAGTGACAAGTATCACACAGTAATTGCGCACAGGAAGCAAAATGTGTGTTCAAGTACAGTAAAACTCACAAGTATGCTTTTTATGCGTACAAAGAACTTGTTCACCCACAGCTAGGCTATTCCAGGATAGGACTCCCAAATACCTAAACAAAGATAACTGACTAAAGTTGCCTATACTGATAAAATAGCCTATGTGCCATGCTAAAAGGATAAAAGGATAAATACTGCTGTCATAGGTCCTTTCTACCAGCCCTGCTCACTCCATTTTAGTCAAGTAATTCTTATTTTAAAGATAAGCCTCAGCCAGGAAAAAAGAACTGTAGCTTCTTACAACCAGCCTGGAAGTCAACCTAGTATCCTGCACCCACTCTCCGTGAAGAGAAAAGAACCAAGGGCAAGCTTATCTTTTCAGGTAGAGTCTCTATCTGATCTTTTCTCCCATCTAGTCTCTCTGTCCGTGTCTTTTGTTCCACTGCTGCTGGACACCCACACTCATTTTAGGTTGTTGTCGTTTAACATTCCTCATTCCTTGCTGTCAATCTCTTTCTCACAACAGTCTTTGGATGTTGCTTTTCTGTTTTTCACTTTTCTTTGGCTGCCTACCTCTGCTTTGCAGAGTAGTTTGATGGTAAAAAAAGCTTTTCTCCTAAAGTTGGAACACAAAAGCTTCACTAAATACAACCAATTTGGTCAATGTTAACAGTACAGAGGACTGGAATATCTAGGAACTCTACTGAGGGGAGGGAGGTGATTCTGGCTTCTTTCCCAATAGCATAGGAAACAATATCCTCCTTCAGCACCTACAGTAATGCCGCAAGCTTCTGCTGTTAATTCAGTATGCGAGAGTAAATAAACACAATTTTCCGAGTTACACGTTGGATATTGCTGGGTAATCTGGGTAAATATGATAACAAAATATTTATGTTCTATGTTTATATGATCCTGCAGTATTCTTGCAATATCCTTGGAAAAGTCCTTACTCAGTTTCCTTACACGTCCCAGTGAGCACACCCATCTCTCAAAACGTAGACGAAAAACTGAACATGAGCCGGCCATGTGCGCTGGCAGCTCAGAAGGCCAACCATATCCTGGGCTGTATCCGGAGAGGTGTGGCCAGCAGGTCGAGGGAGGTGATTCTGCCCCTGGTGAGACCCCACCTGGAGTGCTGCGTCCAGCTGTGGAGCCCTCAACATCAGAAGGATATTGACCACTTGGAGCGAGTCCAGAGGAGGCCACGAAGATGATCAGAGGGCTGGAGCACCTCTCCTATGATGAAAGGCTGCAAGAATTGGGCTTGTTCAGCCTGGAGAAGAGGAGGCTCCGAGGAGACCTCATTGCAGCTTTCCAGTATCTGAAGGGGCTACAAGGGTGCTGGGAGAGGACTTTTTGCAAGGGCCTGTAGTGACAGGACAAGGGGTAATGGGTACAAATTGAAAACAGGGAGGTGTAGATTAGATATCAGGAAGAAATGCTTCATGGAGAGGGTGGTGAGGCACTGGAACAGGTTGCCCAGAGAAGCTGTGGATGCCCCATCCCTGGATGTCTTCAAGGCCAGGCTGGATGAGGCTTGGAGCAACCTGGTCTAGTGGAAGGTGTCCCTGCCCATGGCAGGGGGGTTGGAACTAGATGGGCTTTAAGGTCCCTTCCAACCCAAACCGTTCTGTGATTCTATGATTCAATATGTGTGTGTGCCCCGCAGGGCTTCTGCCAGCACTTACCTAAGTCCCCTACCCCGGGGCACAGCAAACAGCTCTGACTCCGGGCTGGGGGGACGCTGCAGCTTCTGCCCTCTCTCTCGCTATGTCGTCTCTGCGCTATCACACGTAGCTACAGCTACAAGGAGGAGTGGAAATTACACTTCCAGCAGCTCTGAAGCAGGGTAACTTGAGAGGATATTGGGAAATAGCCTAAGTTCCTTTTTTGGTTCAGCCACGTTAAAACAGCTTTGCTGGTTACTCTCTCTGAGTAAGGATAACAGTAATTCAGTATCGCTCCTCCAATTCTCCCACACCTCTCAAGAGCTAGGACTCGGCTGGAAGCGAATCCCAAGGCCCGCGGCGAGGCGGAGGCCGGCCGCTCGCACGGCGTCCAGCAGATGGCAGCAGAGCGTC
>NW_010243736.1:753-3379 GCF_000690775.1 Eurypyga helias | reverse complement strand
GTCAGCTGTCTGAACTGTGTGTTTCTCCACACTGTCTGTAGCGAGAGAGAGTTGGGAATGCAGCTGCAGCATCTAAGCTAAGAGAGACCTTGAGTTTGATGCAAGCACTTCCCAGAACTAGCTAAAAAGACACCTTATCAGTACTTCTCTCAGCTTAAATCCAGGAACACAGCTTCATACCAGCCACTGTAAAGAGTTAACTCTTTCCTGACTAAAACCAGTACAACCATGAAAAACACAGAAGAATTGCTGGCTTTGAGCTTTGGCTTCTTGAGTGCAGGTTCTGGGGGAACTGCTCATGTGATTCTCAGCACAGCACAGCTTGAACCACCCAGTTTTCTCACTGGCACCTCATAGAATCATAGAATGGTTTGGGTTGGAAGGGACCTTAAAGATCATCTAGTTCCAACCCCCCTGCCACTTCTGTCTATGTGACAAATCCCTTTCACTTGTCAGATGTCTACCCCAGGCTTTGAGCTTTGACTCTGCTACACTTCTGCTCTCTCATTTATTTTACCTCATCTCCCTTCTTTTCCTCGCTTGCTTTCTCTGGTATATCTATCTGCCTTTTGACAGTAGGCCTTCCCTCAGCAGCTGGACACATTTTCAGGTACTTCATTGCTTCTCTAATGCAATACAACTACCGGATTCAATGGGGAGGACAATATAAGGAATGATCCCTAAAGCACCAGCTGATGGATGGCAAACCATCCAAATAATTTTCAATGCAAACATGTGCACTGCACATTTTTCCCCTTTAATTACTGTATGTGAGTGGGAAGGAGATCTCGGTGATTTTGGTACCCAAAGTAATAACTAGTCAGATAAAAGCCCCATTCAATTTAGTTTTATTGAGAATAGCTCTCTGAAATAGAAGGCAGAAATGTACAGTATTCAGGGGAAAACAGACAGAGACATGCTCACACCATCCTGGTCAACTGACTGGCCAGGTCAAAGGACCTAGGATGTCAGAGCTCCCATCACTGGAAAACACACAGCCCCAACCTCCCCCATTACTGCACTGGGTCATCACATGAGTTCCCATGGGAGGATTCCAGAATCCATCCCTAGCTGTCCTTGGCCAGCCACACTTGTACACCCTACTCCTACTCAGCTGAGTCCACTTGGGCTTGGGCTGTATTTTTCCTGATTGCATTCAAAGCCCACATCTTCCATGTGCAGCTAATTCCCACTGACCTTGGCTGTGTCTATCTCATCTTTCTTCACTCCCACAGAAAGCTACAAAGCCTGTTTCAGCCTACATGGCAACTATTTCAGTGTGAGTTCACGCAGTTCATATTTTTAGCATCCAGTATTGCCTAGAGGATGGAGAGATTTCTTAGTTCTTTTGGCATTAAAAAAAAAAAAAAGAGAGGTTGTGCACTTCCCAGTATTGCACTTTTATTCTGTTAGCTACAATCATCTTAGTGAAGATAACTGATCTTGTATCACAGAAGCCACTTTTCACCTTTCTCTGAGATACTGCTTGCTTTTTCTAGAGCGCCGAGCTTGTGACTAGTGGTGCATACAGTATCCCAGAGAATCAGATCCCTAAGATGTCAAGTGTATTCATCATTACCAGCACGCTCATTAGTTTCCAGTCATCACAAACCAAAGGAGTAGGCTCTAGCAGCAGCACCCTGCCTGATGCTGTACTTTAACTCAGGAAAAGGTTAGTAGCACATATGTGAGCACTTCATCAGCTCGTGAAATCCAGCCCCAGTGGGCATAGTCAACAAGTACAAACAGAAGATGGAGCCTGAAAAATCAGGTGTCTTTTGGTTTGTGCACTTTACTGACAGTACATAGATTCTTTTGCTCTCATGAATTTCAGGCAACCCAATTCATATGCCTTCCTTTAAAGCCAGTGAGTCTGGCTTACCATGTTACCATTACCATCAGTCCTGTAGCTTTTCCAGTTGCACACCATGACTGTGGTGTCTCAGACTACAGCACACTGCATGCAGTTGTGGACCCAACTCACGAACAGCCTCTGTCCTGGGCAACTTGCACAGAGGAGGGGTTTGACAGGACAGGAGTAAAAACCTGTCCACCCTTCTCTAGGAAGGATTCTTTCCAACCTTTGTGCATTTTTAGATCTTTCTGTGATACTTTTAAGGTGTTTCCTTTGGAAACAGCATTTTTTTACTTTGAAAGATTGCCTGGTATATGTTAGAGCCCTTGCTGTCACCCTTTGCGCCTTTCCCCTTCACATGAAGTTCATAAACAGGTTTTACTTTTGAGAAGACTATTAAACATTAGCCCAAGTGAATTTCTGCTGAACTAACATTTCCAGAGTGACCAATATCAAGGAAGAGCTATTTTCAGACTCTATGGGACAAAGCAGCAGGAAGGAGGTCAGGGAAAGGCAGGGAGGTTTCACTTATCTGCCTTTCCTATGATGCTTGCTTTCTCTAGGGACATTATTGATGGCAGCAGTGGTGGGTAAGTGGCTTTGATGCTTTCCATTTTCCACACAAGGTGCTGTGCCACTGTATTAAGCAGACTCTGCCAGCTACTACCTCTCATGCAGGGATGGCTGCCAAAATCCCTCTGAAGTCAAAGATGAGAGATTTATTGTCCATTGATGGTAGGAGCCACTAGCTCAGGCTCACAGATGAGATGG
>NW_010243736.1:0-733 GCF_000690775.1 Eurypyga helias | reverse complement strand
CAAAAGGTGCTTCTGCTCTAGCAGGTGCAACACTAATTACAAACATCATTTGCCTTTGCCACATGACATCTACTCCATGCACTTGCAACTGCTAAACTACTTGCTACTTCTGCAGGAACAGCTAAGGCTTCCAGAGCCAAACCTACCAACAAGAGGATGTGGTTTAAGGTACTTTTAGTCCCCTCCTTAGCAGCAGCTGATGAGATATGCCATCCCATGATCTCAGGTAAGTGGTTCCTACCTTACCCGCTCCTTAGGTGTGGTAGGGCTGAATTCATCCTCTGCATGTGCCCCCAAGCTGCAGCTGATGAAGCAGCCCTAAAAGAAACACCACCACCACTCTGCAAGACTGGGAACACTAGGAGCTGGGGAAAGACCCCAGAACTCTTGCCTCGTTGTTCCTTAAGAATCACCTTCACCTTCAGAAAATGAAGGTCATTCTAATGTAAATTGTTACTAATGACATGCTTATTAGGAAGGAAGGGGGCCTGGTATGCTGGTTTTAGTCAGGAAAGAGTTAACTCTGTAACCAATCACTTCATTTTCTCTCTAGTTTTGGGCTTATGGTTGTGGGTTTTTTTTCCTCTCTGCTTGGATTTTGTGTGCTGTTTTGGAATCTGGCTGTGTCGGTCCACGGGTGGTGAGATCCTGTATCATATGTTCTATTTTCTGTTGGTTTAATTACTTATTAGCAGTAGCATTGTAAGAATTACTATGTTTCATTTATATAATT
>NW_010243735.1:0-258 GCF_000690775.1 Eurypyga helias | reverse complement strand
GCGGCGCGGAGACAGCAAGACCCGGACTGGATCTGGCGTGGGAGTGGGGGGAGGAGGAGAAGGAGGGAGGGGGAGCCCCCGTAGCAACAGGGGAAAGCACAGACCCGCCTCCTTCGGCAGCACCTGTTCGGTTTTAAGCACGAAGTGGGGGTTTAGAGCGTTGAAATCGCCTTTGTGGAAGATGCTGCTCAGCAGCGGGAGCTGGTGCTGTTACCCAGTGGCAGCGGGGGGGTGGTCTGGGGTTTCATGGGGGGTTGA
>NW_010243734.1:0-18401 GCF_000690775.1 Eurypyga helias | reverse complement strand
AACTAGATGATCTTTAAGGTTACTTACAAAACAAACCTTTCCATGATTCTGTTATAATTATTCTATCACCTTTAAAAAAATAATCCTATTTCATCCTGTCTGATTTTTTAAATACCAGTGCTGAATAGGAATTTCTCTTCCAAATGTCTCTCTGTTCTTCCTCTGTAGCTCTGGCTTTGCTCTCTCTGCAATTGCTGCTGCCTTCAGAATGGAGCAATGTCCCACCCACACCTGGTGTGGTCTTGACCTGCCAGCAACTACTTGTGTATGCATCATTTTTTTTAGAAATCAGGTATAGCACCTTTAATACCTTCTGTGTAATGCCTGTCTCTTAACAGGAGCAGAATTGTATTCATCATAGTTCAGATTTGTCATGCTTGTGAAGAAAAGCAGTAGTAAGAGATTAAGTGTCACAGAATAGGTATAGTAGCCGTCGAAATCAAGACACCATGGAGGAGAGAAGTTGTGACCAAACAGGCAAACTCTGTCCTGTGTCATCTGGTAATTCTACCATCTGGTCATACCTACCAATGACTGCAGGAATTGGAAGAGTGTCTCATATAGAAGAAGGGAAAACCTTCTTACATCTGTGTTTTCCTGTCTCCCAGTGGGCTGCCCTGGTGGGCTGCAGGTTTGATTTTTTACTTGGAATCTGCTTAAGTGAATGTTGTTATTTTAAAAATCTTTCCTGAATCTTTGTGGTGAAATATATTGTAGATGCTTTGTTATCATTTCTTGGATGATTATTCTTAAATAATATTAAATATTGATTTTTTTTCATGAAAAATGAGCAAGCTACTCTGGTTACCAAATGTTCAGATTGGGTACATGCAACCATCACTCTGGTATTTCTGAAGTACTGGCCTCTTTCTGCTTCCATTGAAATCATTTAATTAGCACTTAAGAAGTCTTTTCCTCAAATATTCAGCTGATATAGTATAGGCTGATTTTTAAATTCATTTTTTGGTTTGTCTTGCGCTTTTCACAGCAGACAGCGTCATTAACATAAGTTAGGGCTTATGTTGTTCAGTGAGTGGTCCTGACTTGTTTTTGCCCCTTAGTCAATTATCTCTTCCTTAAAATATTTGCATCTGTGATGTACATCTTACTTTCTCTGTTCTATTATCCTGTATCATTGTTTTGTAGAAACGAGTCTGCAAGTACTGCTGTACAAGTTGCAGTCACACTTGTCTTAAGGGCAAGGTTGTTTTTCTTGCAGCCTTTTCTAGTTGTGAGGACCACAGTATAATGATAGAAATATGCTGGAAGAGTGTCAGAAACTTAATTATAAAGGACTGTGAGTAGTTTTTGGGGTTTTTTTTGAGTTTTGTGTCAACTACAAAACAAGAGCAGTCTAGAACATGATCAAAATATGTTTCTAAACACTGGGACAGAAAACTAAACTGAAGTCTAGCATTGGGAAATCATATGTGGATAACTGTAGTTATAAGGGGTTTTCTCTGCTTAATTAAAGGCACTCCTCTGCAGAAATAAGAAAGCAATTTACCCTCCAACCAGGCTTTGCACAGTTCTGTCAACGAAGCTTAAGTACCCCTGGCTTTTCTGCTCTTCATCTGGTAAGTTGTAGGTTTATCTTCTTTACATGGGTTTGGCATCTACATTGCTTAATGTTTGTAGGGTACATTAGGTTATCTTCTGAAGCTGAGAAAGTTACACATTTGAAAGAACCGAGAATGTTCCCACTGACCGGTTTTTCAGTGCTGTAGATAATCATGGTAAGTGAGAAATGCCAGAGTACACCCTGACTGACACAGATGTAACTGAGTCAACCGTTATGTGTCTCCAAGTCACCTTCAGCCTTCCATGTGCAAGCTCCACCTTAAGAATTCAGACTATATGACACTGCCCTTATGACAAAGGGAAAAATTGCCTTTCAGGGGGATGGGAATTCTGCAAACATACTACGCCATAAATAAAAACGGTTTTTATACTCTCCTTCTTCCCGCCCTTTTAATTATCTTTTGACTTTTGTGAGAACCAGTAAGTAGGTGCAGGAATAGTCTTTTGTGCACCAGTGATTGTGAAAAACATAAAGCACTAGACGTATGTAGGAAGCATTTACTGTCTGTGTGTCAGGGCCTCCCACCACTACTCACTTCCTTAATCTGAAATGCTGTAGCGTTTTGACTTGTTCCTTGCGGTTATTCAGCATGAGGACGCCAGGTCCTCTTCTACAGGCAGACAACTGCTTTTGCTCTTCAGAAACTTGATAACATTTCATTTCCTGGGTATTAACGCTGTAGCTGCCATTTTGTGTGCTGTCACAATCTACATGCCTCTAATCCATCATCCTTAAAAAGGTATGTTTGCAGTAATGATTTGTGGCATTTTCTGTAGAGTAATTGTTTTGCACACTTGTATGAGGTATGAAGAGGAGTGTTGGCTTCTCAGTTGAAGCAGTATTTGTTTCCTTTGATAATTTGCACCAGTTGTTAGAGGACAATTATCCTCCATCTGCTTTTGCCTTTTTCACCATTTTTACATTTGTATTTAATTTGCGATAGTCAAAAGCACACATTTATGGTGATTGAAGATGATTATTAACACTTCAACTAGAAAAAGTTAGAAAACATAATGAAATGCAATGGATTTGACTTGTCAGAATGGAAAAGCGTGATTTCTGAAAGGAAGTACAATGTTTAATCAAAAATTAGATTGCATAAGCAAAAATATTTTGCATGCAAAACATTACATCTTCAGCAACTGAAACGATGGTTTTGTATACTTTAAACTGTACTTTTTCTTTAACCTTTTGTGAATTAATTTTTTTTTTAGATCTTCATATATATATGTATATACTAGCAGGTAGTGTTGTACGCACTGGCAATAGAGTAGGTGAACTTCAAGGAAATTGTGCTGACAATTAATAAAAAATTGCTGATAAAGATTACTATTTACCCATAACCATTGATCCAGTGTGCTCAGCACTACACTAGGTACAAACTAGAGACAGTGCTTACCATAAAGATTTATTACCAGCACAGTGTATTTCTTCAGTTGGCTGCTTCACGATCTGCTGGACTTAATGTCAGGTGCTCCCTTTGGATAAAATGAACAAAGAAGGAGACCAATTTTCCCAAAAGTTTTCAGAGAGTTCAATCAATCCCTTAAATGTGTAGGCAGAGGGCTGAGCTCAGAGACTTTATTTACGCAGAAACCAATACAGTTTCCTTATAAAAGGGGAACCTGGGGAGGGGAGGGTTGTTGGATATGTTCAGAGGTCTGTTCTGTATCGTTTGCAGTAGTATTTACTACATCTGCTTTTTTTTTTTTTCCCAAAAGTTTAAATGGATTTGCTTCTTCTAGATGTTTTTAGCATATTTCTTCTGAATATACTTCACTTTCTGCAAGATGTTTCTGGATTTTTATTAGCTGAATAACTTGTATTTCCAGAACACTAAAAAGGCTCCAAAGCTCGTATTTACCACTGTTCCATTTTAACTTCTCTTCCCATCTACAGACACTGATGTGTCATATTATGTGTGAGCCATTTTAGTTCAGAGTTACCCAGGGCTTTGCCAGTGTTGAGCACAACTCTGTGTTTCATAATTTGTGGAATTCCTCCTTGTCCTATTGTGCTAAAATTCCCAATGCTGTGTATGTAACACTGTTATGTGCAGAGGTCGCTTCATGATCAGGTGAAAATCCTGTCAACTTCCATGAAAGCCTTGCACAAGTAGGAAATGAGTCAAGACTTCATTATTTTTGCCTGCAGATTTTATGTGGAGAGTAGAACACTGGAGTATAAAGAGGATAGCTACAGAATATGTTGGACCAGACAATAATTGCAGGAACATTTAATGTAAAGGCAGTGTTGATATCTGGGACACTGGTTGCCTTATTTTCCCCACACACCATCAACAGCACCACAGACGTACATTATCTGATCTATGTTTAGACTCCTTATTGCTGGCAGCTTCAGAAAACAGTTGTGTGGAGCGTATTTGGGTTAATCAGTGCAATGCAATCCTTGCTCTTTACAGTCAAGGATGATTTGATAGCTATTTTTTGCGAAAATTCCTTCACCTAGTTATTTCATTGTTATTGTTCTAATGCTCTAACTATTTTTCTGTGGTTTTACTATGCTGAGGTTTCCACAGCCTTTCTGGAAAGTCACAGAATATAAACTATAGGCTTTCTAAAGCTGTAGCTTTTAGATCTGTTTGTTACTTGTCAAGACAGTCAACAATATGAGATGCTGGTCTTTGTACTCAAGTGGACAGATGTTTTATTTTCTACACATATACAGGCTCTTTTTGTTGGCTCTACAGCAAGTAAAATACTTCTAGTATATGAAGTCACATTTATGTGTACGTGGAAAGTTTCTAGGTAACATATCAAAGAAGATTTTCTGCCTCGGTTTTTGAGATGAAGCAGATAAAAAGAGACAGCTTCATAGCATGTGTAAGTGTCACAGCTTGCACTTGTTGACCTTTGTTTTGGATTGGATGGTCTGTGTAAGAACGGTTACTTAAATATAATCAAATACAACTGTTCTCTATCAAGGTGCAATGCCACATGCTGTAGAAATGGTGGATATCTAAGTTTTACAATTACAACTTTAGTAGTTAACATGTAATCTTTTTTGTAGTTGTTGTATTGACCCTCGAAAAGTCCGATAAAATTAGAACTCTCATAAAATGCAAACAAGTAAATTTCAGAGATAGAAAATAACAGTTCATTCTGATATTGGGTAATTCTTGCTCTCCATTTTGTTTTAAGAAAAGCACACAGCATTTCTAATAGTATCTTTCAGGCACAGCACCTTACATGAAAGGCATCTTCATGATGGAAGCCACGGTACTTGTAGTTGGTACTTAGCTCTGTAAAACTTCCAAAGCTTACTGCTTCGGCCTTGTCATTGCTAGTGCCTTCCATCGCATTTGCTGTAGAGTTCTTTGGCAGCTCCCTGCCAGCTGGCCATTGCCTGTCACTGTCCTTTTGGTCACCTCCCCTCATCCTCCATTGTTGCTGCTTGCTTCTGGCTTTTTCGTAACTCTAATTAACACCATGGATGGGGGAAGAGGGACTGGGTGCACTTATGGGAATGCAGCAGAATACATCTGAGGACATCCAGGATGTACTTCAGTCAGCCCTACTTCTACTGGAGTGTATGAAAGCTCAACAGCGAAAATAGATGCAAATTTGGATTTAGCTGTAGTATCTACCATTTCTTCTTTTTTTAAAAAAAACCCAATTTTTCTCTTATTTACCTTCTTTTTTAGCTAAATGTTTTATTTAGCAACTTTTCCTTACATTAAATTCAGTGGCACTGTACCTGATTAAAAGTGTTTCCTATGTTAAAAAAAAAGGTACAATGGCAAGAAGTGAATAAATATGCCTGAATTACATTATTAAAAACCCTTTCTGTTGCTAAAATAAACAACACTTTTTTTTTTTGTTTCATTAGCCTTCCTTTTATGACGCAGTCGACCCAGTAGATTTCGAAGGCTTCCTAATGACACGGCTGAACAACTTGGACTCAGAACTAGCACAAGAACTTGGTGATTTTCCTGAAGATGATTTAGACATTGTCTTTACACCCAAGGAGTGTAGGACTTTGCAACCCTCTATGCCAGAAGATGGGTAAGGAAACTTTCTCTCTCTGAAATGCTTCAGGTTTAAAAATAGTTTTGAAGATGTCGATCCAGACACCTCACTCTGCCATCCGTCCATCCATCCATCCGTCCGTCTGTTATGCACTTGCTGAACTAAAGTTTGACATTTGAACTTTGCTATTGGTTCTGTTAGGCCTGTTTGCACGCTCAAAATTATGCAAGTGCTCACATGACTTCCTGAGCTAACTGGTAGCAGCAGAAGTGAGGTAGGCATAGACTACGAAGAAGAGGCAGGAAAAAGGGCAGGAGGGTAGCATGAAAGTAATTTTGCAGCTGTGATGCTAGAAGTGGAAGTTGATTCTGATTATGTAGTAAGCATAGGATTGATTTTTTTTTTCTTTTTTCTCCCCAGCTATGTGTTACATGACATTGATCAGATCCTAAGCATCTTTTTCTCAGTACCTTTCTTGCATAAATGGGAGAAAATAGTTCACAGGGGAAAGAAGCGTGTTAATTTCTAGTGTAGGAATCCCTTTTGATTCCAGGCTGATGCTAATGGGATAATTAGGAAGTTTTCCACTGTTTTCAACAGCTTTTAAATCAAAATAGGTAGTAGCATCTGTGATACTGGTGCTTGGCCATCCTGCAAATACTAAACTGGTTTGATAAACAGGCAAACTATGGGCAACAGAATTTTTCAGAATGAAATAAAGGTGTGCATTGGAGAGATTTCTGATGTGGTGTAGGATAGTCCAATGCATTGTGTACAAAACACTCTTCAAGGATTGCTTTGCTATAAATGGTAACTTCAGGGAGAACCCCAAGGGCCTATTGAGTTTCATGAGCAGCAGCAGCCAGATAAACATGAACTCAGCAACAGTTCAGCCCCAAAATGCTATGTCTGCAAAGACAGCTAACTGTGCAGTGTGTCAGGATGAGGAGAGAGGGGGCGGGGGGCTGGGTCCTTCCAGTATATTCTGGCAATGACCAACCTAGTCTACATTCTTTGCTGTGCTGAACGTGAATGCTGAAGGGACAAATAGGCTTAGCTTAAGGAGTCGTGGTTCACAGTGTAGACAATCATCCCTCTGTTACTGCAAAAGCTGTTACAGCCTGCTCTAATGTATCCCGTTCAACTGTGTAAAGTAGAGCCCTATAGAACAGCTGTATTTGTTCAGTGTTTTCTGCCCAGCATCCCAAAGTCAATGAGGCCAGCAGAAACAACAGTGTGTATGGTTTTTGTCAGCTGTGGACCTGCTGAGAACCATTCTCTCTAAGCAGGTTCTCAGCCTGCAAGGTCCTTCTTGGCCCAATGCATCTCTCAGGGAGTCCAGGAGAGTGAAGTGGGCAGAAGGAGGTGCCACGCTTGGTCACCTGAGAACTCTTTGAATCATACAGTTCCTAGGAGGTTTTTGTAACATCTGCACAAAAGGTGATTTTCACTTGAAGTCATTCGCAGAAAATGTTTCAATCTTTATCATAAATTCTTGTTTTCCTGTGGATTGAGGAAAGAGGGTGGATGTGGGAAACAGTGAATCTTTTGATGCTTGAAGTTCACATTTAATTAAATGATGCTCAAAATATTAAAAAAAATCCAGCTTTGAAATTGGATTTATCAGATAAGAGGACCATTTCTGCCCAATACACACATATTTCCAAGGTTACTTACCAGCATGCCTGCTATTTCAAACAGCAATTATCTGTTTGTTTTTCCAGTAGGAGAACACGTAGACTCACACTGTACCATTAGTTTTTGACCTGATTTTCGTGATAGTGACATTAAGGGTTTTGTAACGAGTCTGTGACAAAGCTCAAATAGTTAGTAACAACAAATACTGACTTCAGCTTATAATATTCCAGTTCCAATCAGTATCCAGTCTATCAGGCAGCACTGACTGATTAAGTAAAATAAGTGCCCTATGTTAAAGAGCACTTATTTAAAAATCATAAAATTAAGTTATAACATATTCTCGAAACTTAAAGGTTTCTTACACTATCTGCATATAAGCTTTGGGTCTCTTTTTAGAATTTTCTCCATTTCTCTGTGAAAGAGAAAATTATGCCAGAAACGTGCAAGAGACAATGTATTTGCAGGAGTCCAGGAGCTGAGGACTCTGGAAAAACACATCTGTATGTTGAGACATGTTACCAAGTTCTGAAAATCAGAGAGATGGGTACCTGGTATACTTTATTTATTTTGCAGTATTCTGTAGCAACATCAGTCTTAAATTCATGAAACACATAGTGTGTCAAAGTCTTACCTCTGTTAAGTCTATGTTTGTTAGTTTATAAACACAGCAACAAAAAACTTGATCAGGGAATCATGCAATACATGTAATTCTTTAAACCTCAAACGATAGTTTAGCAGTAAAACAAATATACAGGAGAGGACTAATATAGAGGCCTTCATCTGAATAGCATGTTTAAATAAGTATCTTTATCCGTAAGCTATAACCTAGGTACAGAAATATTTACAATATGTTGTTTTTTCCCCAGGGTTGAACTGGACTCACATGTCAGAGACTGTGTTCAGACATATATCCGGGAGTGGCTGATTGTGAATCGAAAGTAAGCTACATAAAAGTTAATAAAATAGAAAATACCTTGCATCTTATTTGACAGAGATGTATGCTCTTACAGGTAGTCCCAAAGAACGATGATTTGAATCAGTGACTGAAGACAAGAACTGACTTTTCAGTAGTTTATTTAATTATATTGTTTTGTTTGAGACAGTGGGCTGTAGGTAAATACTGTTACTTCTTAATTATTCAGGCACTCTGGGAACTGATCAGGAAGAAATTTACATCAATTTTCTGTAATGATTATCTGTCTAAATCAAATCTGTCTACATTCATTGTGCTTCCTATTATTCTTGGGAGGCAGCCCAGAAAGCCAACCATATCCTGGGCTGTATCCAGAGAAGTGTGGCCAGCAGGTCGAGGGAGGTGATTCTACCCCTCTGCTCTGCTCTTGTGAGACCCCACCTGGAGTGCTGCGTCCAGCTGTGGAACCCTCAACATCAGAAGGATATAGACCAGTTGGGGCGAGTCCAGAGGAGGCCACGGAGATGATCAGAGGGCTGGAGCACCTCTCCTATGGGGACAGGCTGAGAGAGTTGGGCTTGTTCAGCCTGGAGAAGAGAAGGCTCTGGGGAGACCTTATAGCATCTTCCAGTACCTGAAGGGGCTACAGTAAAGCTGGAGGGGGACATTTTCCAAGGGCCTGTAGTGACAGGACAAGGGGGGATGGGGGTAAATTTTGAAGGTGGGGAGGTTTAGATTGGGTATCAGGAAGAAGTTCTTCCTGGAGAGGGTGGTGAGGCACTGGCACAGGTTGCCCAGAGAAGCTGTGGATGCCCCATCCCTGGAAGTGTTCAAGGCCAGGCTGGATGAGGCTTTGAGCAACCTGGTCTAGTGGAAGGTGTCCCTGCCCATGGCAGGGGGGTTGGAACTAGGTGATTTTTAAGGTCTCTTCCAACCCAAACCATTCTATGATTCTATGATATACTTGGTAGGACATTAACTTCAGAGATCTGAAGCTTAGTTCTTGAATGCCAATGGTGGTTAAAATTTATGTGCTCGAAGTTTGTAAGAAAATTACAGATGAACTAATTATTTTCCAGTTTTATTCCTATGTTTTCTAGTTACATAATCCCTTCCTAATCTGATTGATCTCAATTTTAAAGTTGTCTGTTAGTCATAAATATTAGCAGCCATTACTTCTGTTGTTTTAATACTTCACTCATCTGGTAGTTGCAATAATTTTAGAGGTCCCAGCTTAAATGTATTAATGGCCAAATGTGTCATTTCTTCTTAGGCCAAAACTGGGTTTTCTCTCCTTAATTTTCATTAAATCTTTACCCTCTGTGCATATAGAAAGACAACAGTCATACTCTACCTCAGCTTTTAAATTGTTGGACTAAACAAGCCATGTTTTTTCAGTCTCTATTCATACTATAATAGCTCTACTTAATATTTATGGTGTGAACAGCTTATGTTCTGTCTCTACCCCTTATCCCCTACTTTTTTTCACCTCATATCTCATGCTGGAAGAATAATTTTTAGTTTTTAATGCCTGTGTAAGGTATAATTCAGTTTGAGTTTTGACAGTTTTCCTTTTGTGCCTTAATAACCAGATTTTTTTTTAAATATAGACCTGTTGGCAGTACAGACTTTTTCTAAAGCCTTTCAGGCTCTTTGCTTGCTACTTTTATATAGTTTTGTGATTATGTTTTGCAAATGATGTAGATTTCCCAAAGAACCACAGCTTCTAAACTTTTGGAATTTCTGATCAGACAGCAGGACATTTAGATCATCACTGGAAGCATAAACAAGAATTTCTACTTGTGGCTAGATTTGCAGATGCTACCAGAATATGCCTCTGCGCTGGAAATTATTTTTTTTAATGCAAGGTCAAGACTCTACGCACTGTACGATTGACACACTTGTATTGGGCAAGTGCACTTCCTGTTTTTAATACATTTGTTGCTGAAATAACCATTTTGTACTAAATTTGATTTGCGCTAAATTGCTATTTGATCACACTAAAAAGATAACAGGGATAAAGATTACACTTGTATGCTCTTCATTTTCCCCTCCATGCCCTGGAAATTCAACATGGTCTGGTTTCTAACAGTATCTGAAAACAAAATGCAGTGATAGTAGCAAAAAACCCAAGTATTAAGTGCTTTCCCACAAGTGATTGATTGTATCCATGGAGTTATTAGAGTAGCATCTGACTAAACTATTTTACATCAATAAGGGAGTTGTGCATTTGCAGTCGGTGTAATTCAACACCCAGAATCGGACCTGTAGCCATTGCAGGCGACTTCATTTCATTTCATTTTATTATTTCATTTCATGTCATGTCATTTCATGTATTAAAAGTGAGGAGAACTCTCAGTTAGCGCTTTCTGGGTCTGGGTGTCTGTCCCAGACTCTCAGGGTTGCACTGTGCCAGTGGAGCTTTCCTGATTCCCCATCACCCCCTCCTGTTCTTCAGAAAGAGGTTTTTGGAGCTCTGTTTTTCTGTGCCACTTCCTGTTCATCCCCTCCTGCACTCATGCCCCGTTCTTGAGAAGCAGTAATAGCAGCCGACAGTGGAGTGCTGGCACATTTGCCACCATTCTGTTGCACCCCTCCACTGGTCCTTGCTACTCTCTACTTTTTTGACCTGATGTATGTTAGCAGTCAGTGCATTAGGGGTTGACTCCTGGTGATCATAAAGAATTGCGTTGTGCAGCTTGTGCAATGATGGAGCAGCCGTTGAGGGTTATTACGAGACTTCCTCTTGAGTGCTGATGAAATTGATTCATTTCTCAGAACTGGTCCACAGTCAGTCACTAAAAATAAGTTAGTGGGTTTTGCAGGCTCTCCACCTGCACTGTTCAGAGCACAGGCGCCAAGCACACTGTAAAGAGCCAGCATGCAGTTTTGTGCACACACAAATAGCAAGCAGTAAAGTAGGTGAGGTGAAAAATAGAACACATATTTTTGCACTTACATGTGCTTGGAGAAATGTGAATGGAGCTGTAGAAATACACATGCATGAAAAGATTTCTTGTGTGTTTTACTGTCTATCTCATTCATTCAGGTAAGGCAAATTTGTATGCAGAAACTTTAATGAGAAGTTGAGTCTGAGGTAAACAATAGGAAGGGCCCTGTCACAGAGCTGGGCTTTGAATGCTGTGGCTTACAAAGCAAGCAAGTTGTTAAAAATCACAAGACAGCATAAAAGATGTTGCAGTGTTACTTATATAAACTAGTAGACCATTAGACTGTTATTGGGAGTCTCATGTTATGCTTGAACACCATTCTCAAAACAGATATGAGAGAAAGAAACAACATCAAGAGAGGAGTGAGAAAAGTAGTTGTAGAAAGCTTTCCATTGTTTTTAGGAAGACTGAGGAAAGCTGTGGTTGCAATCTGGGAGATAGCACAGGTGGCTGACATATGGTCTGGTAAGCTATGGGTGAGAAGACCTTGTGACTTTCATCCATTTGTGGATGTGAAGATTCAGAGCAGTAGAGCGGAGAAACTTCTGTGGGTGGCACAAGCAGAGGTTGTCCTCATGCACCAGGGTGGACAGGCATGTAGGAGGGGGTCTAGAGACAGCTGAGAGGCCTATGGGTTTTTGCCAAGGGCTAGATGGGAGGCTGGTTTCTGCCAGTTTCTCCATTCAGCTGTCCTTTGCTTCTTTTTTGCATCTCATTTTTCAAATGAAGCATGTGGCTGTTAAATTGACGTGTGTGCTAGAAACAGGGTTTTCTTCTTGGTGATTTTCAATGGCTACCATGCTTTAAACATAAATAAATAAATAAATTTTCCAGGAATACTTCAGGGAAAAGACATCTCTAGCATAGCTGGTACTTCACAGGGACAGTGTGATCTCAGTTAAATAAATGTCTCTATTAATCATTTGTTTGCCACTAGAGATGGTGATAAAATAACCAACAAACCCTTTTTTCAATGCTGAAATGTCTCAAAATAAATTCTTGCAGCATTTCTGTCTTTCATTCTGGATGATTAAGGCACGTCCAAGGAGAGCAGGAGTTGTCTCTTTTATGACTTCAGTTTTCATTTGCAGTGAATGGGTAAACCATTAAAATGCAAACAATTAAAATTAAAACACATTGAAGCATGTAATTCAGTTACTCCCAAAGTGTAATGAAAAGGTGTCTCCCTGATCAATAACTGCTTAATGTGGCATCTTTATGAAAGTACTCAGATGTTAGGAGTGTCATGGAAAGGTAAATAAACAAAGCAAGGATAGTGTAACTAAGGATGCTGATTACAAAAAGGCCATCACGTAAATACATACTAAAGTGGAAGAATTAGAGCTCTCAATGTGTCTAGTATTTTTTTTTCAGGGTACCTGCTGTTTTTTTCCAACTGTTCACTAAAATTTAACTAAAAATCGGTACCTTGCTGCAAAATTTTGTGAAGTTACCATCAGAAGGGGTTAAATTGTGCCATAAATAGCCTTCTTTAAAAACAGGCACTGTTTGAAATGTGTAGATTTGCATATGTGATTAACTTGGGATGCCAGCTAGGTCCAGGACATGCCTTGGACCAAATGGCATTTTGGACAAGAGCAGTAAGTAACTTGATGTATAAGTGCAGAAGCAAAGAGTCACCCAAGAGATAAGCAATCCTAAACCATATTCTTAAGGACGCTGAGGTGATCACTACATCTGATGAGGAGCTCAGAGACTTATTTTGTACCTAGGTCAGGATTTTCTGCTTTTCAGGCTGACAGTCCATGCAAAAGTGATGCCAACAAATTTTCTTCATTTTAAAACTGTTCTTAATGTACATGATAGAGTTGCAGTGATAAAACAATTAAACTTTGTGAAATGCCATGTTTTTGCACACGTGCTAAGCTCTGCTTTTGCACAAAAATGTTTCTAGTTACTTAATATTTTTTTTAATTTGTCTTTTCTATTTATTTGCCCGTGACCTCCTCATGCCATCCGGATTTGCTTGGGTTTCTTTGCAAAAGGAACCAAGGGAATTCAGATGCTTGTAGCCTGAGAAACAAGGGATCCCGAAAAGATTTTCACAAGACCCTTCAAAAACAAACATTTGAATCAGAAACTTCGGACTCTGGTGATGCAAACTTTCAGGTACCTTTTCTTCACTTGGGGAACAACAATCAAATACTGCAGCTTTCCTCAAAGGAAGCATCCTAGGATCTCTAATGGTGTCAAGAGGGGAGCCGTGCTTGCCATTAGGCCTTATGGCAGAGGTAGCCTTAAGGCCCTGTCTGCCAAACAAGCAAGAGACACTTCATGATGCCCTGGTTGCACCAAGCCATAGCTCACCATTTTGTTCTTGTCAAACAGGTTGGGCCCCGACATGTCCATGTGCTCCCTGAGGAGGCCTCAGGGACAACCCTCACCTCCTCCGACTTTGACCTGCGCAGCCTGCAGCCGGATCCCCGCCTGCAAAACCTTCTGCGGCTTGTCAGCGCTGAGGAGTTTGAGAGGCAGAACGAGGAAGCGAGACGCACCAACAGGCACGCTGAGCTCCTCGCCCTCTACCCCTCTGTGGATGAGGTGAGCTTGGAGGCAGCAAGCCTTGCCAAGGTGGCTCTCCTGGCATGTTTAAGGTTGAAGCTGTACCCTGGTCAAAAAACAGGGTTTGTGGCCTGCATATATATGTCTTCCTTGGATAACACAGCGAAGGCACATCCCTGTGGGCTCCTGCCAGCTATCTTGAACGTGCACTGAGGGGCTTGTACTTGGACTCCTGGTGTTGCCTGAGGCCTCAGTGCTGGTGATAACAGTTGTGTCAGGGTGTCACCTTTGGCTGTAATGCTTGCTTGGGGGACGAAAGTATAAGTATTCAGTGTAAATGCCAGACGGGGATCAGAAATGTATATATTCAGAAATATAAACACATCTTTCATCTCTAAAGAGGTGAAATGTGTTCTTAGTGGGAGAAAGTGCTCATCTGTAGTAGTGGCTCAGTTAACATCACATAAAGTTTTTATGTAAGTATGTAAATTTACAGGTGTTTTAATTGAGTCTGACTAGAATAACTGTTCAATCATAGGAAGATGCAGTGGAGATACGGCCAGTGCCAGATCGCCCAAAGGAACATCTGGGCAACAGGATTTTGGTGAAGCTGCAGACTCTGAAGTAAGTATCCTTCACAGGCCTTGCTCACCATTTCTCAATTCATACTAGTGTACTGCTGCCAGCCCTGCTACTCCACTGCAGGTGTCCTGTACAGCAAGTGTTTACATGCCTGCTTGTTCTTTCTTAGTGTGGCAGAGAACTATTGCTGTCCTTCATTACTGAAGTCTTTAATGTATCAGGGTGAAAAGGAGTTGGGAATGAGCCCAGATTATGTATTTCAAACAAACTAGGTTGGTCTCTCTACACACTGCTGGACTTGTTAAACAACAACAAAAAAAAAAAAAACAACAACAAAAAAGGTATGATCATTTTTGGGTAATATCTGAGACCAACTTTCTGACAACTTTAGAAAATATGTAATGTGCAGTTTACTTCCCTTCTTTTCCCCTTGAAATCATCTAATAAAATATTCTAATAAAAAAATCCTACAGGCTTTGAGGGAGCTGAGGTCTGGAACTAAATATTTCTCCTTACTTTCTAATGGAAATAGCATTCGAAATACAGCCCATTCACTTTTTAGTATACAGAGTCATTAGAGCACAGTATTAATCGGTGTCCTGTATGTCTTTCCTTAACAGGTTTGAGATAGAGATTGAACCTTTGTTTGCATGCATAGCTCTCTATGATATGAAAGAAAGAAAAAAGGTAAGTGTGCATGCAGTATTTTTGTTCAATTGGCTTGGGCTTTTATCTCTGGAGTAATAGTTTGGGAAAACTTACAAAACACATGCAGCTTTTTCACACACACAGTCTTATCCAGGATTCTTTTTTATTCAGTCAAAGTCACACGCTTGCAATTGTTTATTGTGTAGTTCTAGTTACTACTTCTGACTTATTTTAAAATAAAATTTGCGCATTTTTGCTTTGTAATACATTTTAATTCTTTTCTTTTCAAGATCTCAGAAAATTTTCATTTTGACCTCAACCCTGATTCATTAAGAGGATTCTTGCGTTCTCATACGCCCTCCATTGACTTGTCCACTCAGGCAAGATCAGCAGTATTTTCTGTCACTTACCCCTCATCGGATATATACCTAGTAATAAAGGTATGTTACAGGGCTACTTCAACACCGTTCTTCCTGTTCCCAGCTGTGCCTGTTTTCTGAGTTCGTGGAGCTGATGAACATGAGTTTTCTGTAGCTGAGATGATTTCTCACAATTTTTAATAGTATGTGTGCATGTGTCCACTGGTATATCTCACTCCCAAGCTAAGAAGTTACGCTAATACCCTGTGTTCTAGTTCTACTAAGTATTTAGAATTTCCTATCTCTGCCTAAGGGAAATTTAAGTTGGAGTGAAATAAGCCATTGTTTGCAATTTTAATTACATTCTGTGGAGGATTTTTGACTTTGCTTTAGTGCACTTCTTGTCATTTTGTTAATTTAATTCTGAAACTGAGCTAGCCTGAACCACTTCATTTGGAATGTGTTAGTTTTCCTGATTTCAGTGAAAACGCAGTAGTACCTGATTGACAGTGTTGTCACACATGTATTTTCTGCTTTCTAACAAAGCAGATGGAAAACTAGGAGAAGATTTAGTATTGGTTGCTCCATAAAGACGGTTTTAAGAATCCGTCTTAGAATGTGTAATGTATTACACATGTAGGCAGGCTCATATTGCTAGAGAAGCAACATATTATTCTTTAGGTGGTATTTTTCCTTTGTGAGTGCCTTATTTTACTGATTTTTGTAGATAGACAAAGTGCTTCAGCAAGGAGAAATCGGAGACTGTGCAGAACCCTATATGGTTCTTAAAGAAAGTGAGGCTGGCAAGGTAAGTAAATAACTGTAAAGAGTGTTTAGAGCAAAAAAATGCATGAACAGGGGAAAAAAAACAACCAACCAACCAACCAAACAAACAAAAACCAGAGAAAGAACAGACCCTTTGGAGTAAGTCTGAATCCAAAGAACATCAAGGACGAAGTCGGTTGGTACATCCATGGTGCAAGCAGTCTGGTACCCGTGATCAACAGGAAGAAGTCATGAGAAGGCAAGGTTCACTTTCATTACTGACCCCTTTGGAAATCAATATTGGCAAAGTCTTGAGTCATGAAGATTATAGGGGTGACAAAGGAGACGACAATGCAGTGTGGAGTTAGCAGGAATATTTGTACCTCAGAGACATGTTACTGATTTGGATGAGCAAACAACCTGTTGTAGTGTGTACGTGGCCAGTTCAATACTGTCTTCCACAGATAGACAAGAGCTCTATCCAAGGAATTCATGGTCATTTACCTCCTTGGAGCAGACTGGCAATGTTTGCTGGACTTCCACAAGTGTCTCACCTGTAAAATACTGGTTTCAGCAGAATAATGTTTCTGTCTCTGATGAAAAAAGGAGAACCTGCTAACATTTCATGGTCATTGTTAATGCTGGGTTTGAAGGTCACTGCAAAAAGATCTGCATTTGCCTTTTCTGTTATGAAAATTAACTCACTGGAAGAAATGAGAAGTGAGTGTGCAAAAGAGCTGTGATCCTAATGGTGATGTAGAAAGAAAACATGAGATATAAGAATGCAATTATTTACTGAACTCTAAATATG
Source organism: Eurypyga helias (assembly GCF_000690775.1). Taxonomy (NCBI): domain Eukaryota; kingdom Metazoa; phylum Chordata; class Aves; order Eurypygiformes; family Eurypygidae; genus Eurypyga; species Eurypyga helias. The sequence continues at coordinate 1,640 of NW_010243734.1, read as the reverse complement.
TAATTTCCATTTTTTAGCTATAGTAGCATTAAAATAACTGATTGTTTTTTAAACAGTCATTATTTTCTTTGTCTTAGACAAAAGAAAAGATTGAAAAACTGAAAGTCCAAGCTGAATCCTTTTGTCAACGGTTGGGGAAATACAGAATGCCATTTGCCTGGATTCCCATAAGCCTAACTAATTTCTTCAACATTTCAACACTTGAACGAGAAATACCTGAATTCGAAGGTGTAAATGGTAGTTGTCTAACTTCTCTAACTTAGTTCTAACTAATGCAAAATGATTCTTCAGTAGAACTGTTCACAGGAAACATTGTCATTCACCCTGGCATCGACAGTGAACACCAGATTCAAAGTCACATCTCAGACTTCCTTTTCAGTGCTACAAGCACTTAAAATTTAGTATGTTCATTGTTTCATCACTGCATATTTATTTTTATGTATGCTACATATTCTTCCATGTTTTAGACCCAGTTTTGGTCGAACACTGGCTTTGTAGAAAGAAAACTCCCTTTGCATATGGAGTTTGTTTGCAATACAGAGCAACCAAAATACATATCATCTTAGTTTCTAGAATATACAGAACCAGTGTGCTTTATAACCCATGAACTAATTGAATAACCTTGTACTCTGCAGCAGAAATAATGTTACTTCACCAAGTGTGTCCTGTCATTCAACTATTTCACATAGTCTGAAATAAATGTAGTGGAATGTTTTCGGTACTCTGTTCTCTAATATTTTTGGGAGGTTGTGGATTTCTGCTGTATTCTGATAGTCTTTGTAACACAAAGCAAGCTGATGTTTCATTTAACTTCCATTTGAAGGGAAAGGATCCACTAGTGACAAGAGGACAACACTGCTACAGGCAAGAAGACTTTCTGAGAGGAGTCTCAGCACAGAGGACAGCTGTCCGGTATCAAACTTTAAAACAGTCTCTCTGACACTCAGCACCTTCTTTAAACAGGTACTGGATACTCTTTATTTCTGTTTGCCTAAGAGAGTTGTGTAATGTGAACTGTTTTGGAAAAGGTACCAATGATGTTGACATGGGGACAGAGGATAACTGCTGTCAAATAGACAGTAACCCACTGGCTCTGAAGCCTCAAAGACATGGCTTGCTCAGAAGCTTTTCTCAGTGTTTTGGAGCACTGTTCTAAAAGTCTTTTTACTTTCTCCTGGTAGGAAGGAGACAGGCTCAGTGATGAAGATCTGTTCAAATTCTTAGCTGATTTCAAAAGATCGTCTTCCTTGCAGAGAAGAATTAAGACTTTACCAGGTACATTAATTCATTTTGGATGTAAAAGGGTATATATGCTTTTGTCCCCTAAATTGTTCTGTAAACTCCAACCCCAAAATATAATTAACTTGGGATTTAAGTCTATAGTATTTGCTGTTGTGGAACTTTCTGAGTTCCCAGTACCTACCTGAGCACAGATCTTTAGTGGTTGGGTTTTTTTTTTTGGGGTGGTTTTTGGTGGTGGGGTTTTTTTTGTTTGTTTGGTTGGGTTTTTTTAATGAGTGAGTATGGAGACCTATATTTAACTTGATATTCTAAAATTATTTGTTTTCCATCCTAATTTATAGTATATCTACTGGATATCTTTTGTTAAAATTCGTAGAATCATATCATAGAATCATAGA
>NW_010243733.1:4361-4807 GCF_000690775.1 Eurypyga helias | reverse complement strand
GGGCCGGGCCGTGCTCGGCGAGGGCCCGGCCGCTCTCTCGCTCACGCCGAGACCTGCAGGCGAGCGTAGGATGAACAGTAAGGGGGTGTGGGGGAAAGCAGCGGGCTCTGCTTGGTGTGGAGGCCGCGGTCAGAGGGCTCTTCTTCAGGGGTGGTGTGGGCCTGGGCGCCTCCGAGGCCGTCATCAGCGACCCTGGCCGGAGGGGACCGCAGTCCCGGGCCGCGCGGGGAGGCCCCGGGCTGAGTTGGTCGTCGGTGCTTTTGTAGTTCCTGGAAACCGCTGTCACTGCAGCCCGTTGCCAGCTCCTAGAACTCCCTATGAAGACTGCACATGTAAACGCTGGTCTCCCCATGCCAGCCCTTCCCTTCAACAAGGTGCGGGTAGGTCTTTCTCTCACTCCTGTGCAGCAGTAGTCTGTCTGCTTTTTCGTGTCCCTAAGTCCTTTC
>NW_010243733.1:0-4337 GCF_000690775.1 Eurypyga helias | reverse complement strand
AGGAATGCCTAAGTCTTCTTATTCTCTGTTCTGCAACCCTTTCCTTCCGTTACTTAGCATCCTTCTTCAACTCATCCCATGTCACACTCTACATCTGGCATGTTTCTGAATGCAATAAGTACGTGCTGTGGCCTTGTGGCTGAAGCAGAACTCCTTGTTGCTTTTTTTTGGTTTGTTTGTTTTTTAAAAACTATTTCCCTCTTCCCATATGCACTAATATTCAAATGCCATGGCTTTTTTTGGGCATCTTTGCAACAAAACATCTGCTTTAATTTTTTTATAATATCCTGTTTTCACGATAGCAGTCCTGTCTCTTCTGTCATTTTGCATTGGAATCTTTAATTTCAAACGATGATTGATTTCCTGTGCTCTCTAGTTACAGTAATGCAGGTGTAATGTTTGAATTCCATCATTTGTCTATAATTTTTATTTGCGTTGTTCTTAATTTCCTGGGTCCTGTAGCCTCTTACACATTAAACTGTCCTATTGAACAACTACCTTTCTGCCATTCTCATGGCCATGTTTTGTGGTGCTAGACTAGTTTAGACGATTGCTACAACTTACTAACTTCTGCCATATCTTTTATACTTATTTTGTTGTTTTGTATGGAATTTCCTTCCATTTTCCTAGCTTTTATTTGCCTTTCCATTACCTATTCTGAGCCTGAACACATCTGTGTGTGCTGAAACAGAGGGGAGGGAAGTATGAGGTTAGGTAGTATCTGGCTTGTTACAGATGCTGTGGGAGAATTGCTAATCGGTGATTGAGTATTCTTTATTATTTAATGTTATATGCAAGTGTAAGTAAATGCTGTTTATTTCATTTCAGCCTCAAAGATTTCAGTCTTAAAATGCTGATAAAATTTTTAACATTTCTATCATTCTTCATCGCTGAGTATCACCAGGGTGAACTAACTGGTACCTGGTTTTGGTTTGTAGCTGTACTAAGTTTCACAGCTTAACACTGACAGGCTTTGACCTGACTGTTCCCTTTCAGTGTGTGTTTGAAGGCCTTTGTTTTGGTGGGTTTTTTCTGCCACCTGGTCACTTTGGAAGGATCAGTTATGTGGTGCTGAAGTGGATTTTTAAGAATCTCCAGAAATCTTGGCTTGTGGACACAAATTCAAAATTTGTATTATGTTGTTAGTATGTTTAAAGTCTAATTTTTTTTTTTATTCTATATAAACTTCTATGTTGTTATGCTAACAACGTCTGAGTTCCTTTCAGCTTCTCATTAAATGATAACTAACTTGTCACATGATCGTTCTCATTTTCTCCCTAGGAGAAAAGCTCTCATCTTCAATGACCTGTTTGGTTGAGAGTTTACACCTTGATTTTATGCCTCAAAGAGACATTTTTAGAAAATTAAATTTTCATTCCTGATTCTGCAGTTTATTCAAGCAATTTAAATTATTCATGTCTTTGCTGTCACTCTTTTCACTGGATGGCTCTGTGAAGTGCCAGGTTAAAGCCTCAGTTGTTTATGTGCGGGCTTTTTGTTTTGTGTATGTAGCACTTTATTGCAAAAAAATGAAAATAACAAATCTTACATGCTTACATGAAAAAAATCTTTAGTGCTGTAAGAATGTTTCCAAGTATGTAAATAATTAACTCTTCTGACACTATTAGAACTCTTCAGTTTAAAATTTTTTAAAAATCAAATTATTTTGAGCCCTCCACTGACTTCTTTTATAGGAGCAAAATACATGTATAGTAGAAAATATAAACAAAATCAAATTATATAAACACATACTATCTGATTTTTTTTTTTTGGTACAGGTAATACATTGATTTCCCTGTGTTTCTCTGCCTGAGTACTTTGGTTCATTAACACCTATGGCTGGTATACTATATATATTAAGATCTTATTTTCAGGTCATATGATTTGAAATGTTTTTATGGAAAGAATCAATTACTTGGATCTAAGGAAAAAAAAATGGGATTGCCATTTATTGGAATCAAAGCGTAAGTCAACAAAAAGCTTTTTTTTTTTGTATCTGCTTTGGGTATTTTTTTGTCACTGAGACTGGCTCTGGGATTTAAGTATTCTGTGTTTATGATGTCCACCTTATATTTAGGTCTTTAGATAGGAAATTAAAAGTTACGGTGGAGGCAGAGAGCACAGTGCAGTGTGATTTCTGCTGACAAAGCACGTTACTCGCTCAGTCACGTCGCTTAGAGGACGCCAGAGGCTGGGGATCACCTTGCTTAAAGCACTAATTGACCAGTTATCAGATAACAGGAGCATGAATTAAACGATCCTCTATTCTGGAGTCTCTGTTAGACATTGCCTCCTTTACCCATAATGATTTTCAAACTCTGTTTCTGCTTTTAAGGTAGTTCTGTATGTAAATTGTCTGTATTGAGTGCCTTAGATGGTGTCATTGCTTTCAAATTACTCTTCTTTTTCCTATTTTTCAAATTTAGATGGCTTAATTAGTTAGTTTATGATCCAGTATGATGGCTAATGATCAGAAAACCTAAGCCTCAGGTGATAAAAATGAGAAGAGCAAATGACAATTCTCACGAAGTGCTGCTGCTGTATTGGAGAAAGTAGAAACCTTCCACCCGCAAACCCCTCTAAATAAAATATGCATTTGGATTTTTTTTTTCTTTACCAGGAGTAAGTGTGAAAGCTGGGGAGGGGAAAAGAGATGAAGGCAACACAAATTGATTGCTAGTTGCAAGAAGGCGTTAGAATGTCCCTGCCTAAGTAACTCTTCCCTCCGTAAAATTTCTTGGCAGACTTTCTCCGCTGTGAGGCTGTATTTATACTTGTAAATTAAACATATCTGGAAATCTTCTTGGACACAAAGAGCAACTGGCATGAAACGCCCCACGTCTATGCTAGTAAATTCTCTTATCTTCCAAAACAAGGCAGTAGGCCAGAAACTGCTAGAGGGATGACCTTAGAAGGCAGGCATCCTCACATCAGGCTGGGAAGGTGCCGAGGAGAGTGGTGGTTGTCACAGGCCAAATCCATGCCAGGGATGCTGGCGCAGTGGCTAATACAGACAATTCCACTGAATTTACTGCTATGGACATAGCTTGAGACTCCTACAGTTATTCTGACTCCCGTGAAGGGTTGGATATGGTAAAAGAGGTTTCCTGCTTTGCCTCCATCAAAATGACTGTGCCTGCATCTTTCTTAAATAATAAGACCGTGTCAAAAGCAGCAGCAGTATAAAGCTAAATGGAATTGGGTTTTGCTCAGATGAAATTACTGGAAAAATTATCAGGATGGAATCTGTAGGTGCTAAAAATAAAGGGAAACAGGAGGACAAGTGGGTGAAGGGAACAAGGCAGTGGGATTGCTAAGGAACAGTTAATCACAAAGACGTAGGAGAATAAAGGAGGAAAGAAAAGAAATGTCAATTCTGAAAGAAAGTAGGAAAAGACTCAGAAATTAATATAAATAATTCTTCATGACCCTTTTGTTATCTGCTTCATCTCTTAAAATATTGTAGAACTAGAATTGACTGATTTTGCCATTCTTTTGTTCGGTGCACTTAATTATTAAAGCCAAGCATTATTTTTGGCCTAGTGCAAAATTAATATCTGAATTTAATATGGAAATAAAGCTTTCAAATCAGCAACTCCTTTACTTAAAAAAAAAAGACAAAACCAAACCCACCCAGCTGAAAACAAACGAACAAAAAAAAAAACCCCACCAAACCAACCAAAAACCCCATGTTGGAATAACAAGAAGACATGCTTGCTTTTCAAGATAATTTTATGTTTTCAGTACAATGTAAATAAAGGGGTTTTTTTGGTGGAAGAAGCAAAGAATAAGTTCAGGTATGTGCTGCCAATGTGCTGCAACATAAAAAAAGTATTAAGTGCTGTGTGCAGAGGCATCATGTCTCTGAGCAAGGAGGTAGTAGTTTATTGTCTTAAGATGTATATAAATATCTTATGTGTTAGTAAAAAGCACTTTTATTTTTAAATTTCTGTTAGCCAGAATTTAACAAATCAAGTATGGCTTGATATGCAGTCTTCATAACAATTGCTATTTTAAACATACTGAGGCAGTGTACTTCTGGGGTTTTTTTAGAATATAAACCAGTTGGTGAGATAGGAAAGGGAACATTTTCTGATGTTCCAAAGATACTGAGTTTTAAGGATAAAAAGTACTATGTGTGGAAACACGTGAAACAACATTTTCAATTGTATGCAGAATTAATCATACTACTACAAAAAATGGTATTTAAATTTGATGTGGAACTCTAAAATTAAGGCAAAGTGAAGCTTTTTCAATATACATATATTAAATAGGTTTGAATGTAGTACAGAAAAGGAACTCTGCTGCTGAGAGTAGAATCATAGAATGTTTTAGGT
>NW_010243732.1:0-273 GCF_000690775.1 Eurypyga helias | reverse complement strand
GCAGCGGGAAGGCTTCCGCTGTGCTCCGGGATGACCCATCATGCTTCCCGCAGGAGCGAGGCAACCACACGTTCCTTGGGAGAGAGAGCCCTCCTGGCCCAAGGCCCAGCTCTCCGTGCCCAATCCAGAGCCCTCGTTGCTCAATCCCGAGCCCTCCTTGCCCAATCCAGAGCCCTGGTTGTCCAATCCAGAGCCTTGGTTGCCCAGCCCCAGCCCTCCTGGCCCTGGCCCAGCCCCAACCCTCCTGGTCACGGGCATCTTCCTCCGTGCCCA
>NW_010243731.1:1811-3686 GCF_000690775.1 Eurypyga helias | reverse complement strand
GGCGGGCGGGAAGGGACAGCTGACCTGTCAAAGCTTGCTCGTGTCCCCCACAGCGCCTCCTGGGTTGGGGCCTGCCCTGACTGTCCTGTTCAGTCCCACAGTACAGTTTATCCGTGTTTCTTCCGCTGCTCTCACCAGGCTCTTTTTCTGTCTGCTTCTCCACGTGTTCGTTCCTGCCCTTCCCAAGGCCAGCAGCTCCCATCCCGTCGCCCTTCTCGGGATGCAGCGCATCCTTCCGACCGCCCCTTGGCATCTGGGCTGTCACCTCCCTTCCCCAGCCGCCTCTTCCCTGAACGCCAGGGCTGCAGGTAGGTGAATACTGAACAGTGTTCAGGGCACCGAGGTGACAGTCATAAACCGGTGGAAACTGCTTTTACCTAAAGCTCAGCCGTTACCTTTCCGTGAGACGGTGCCCGCTGCTGCCCATCCCGCCTCGCGGAGGAGGTGCGGAGACACAGTCCCCCAGACGGCAGACCCCGCGCTGTCACCTCCAGCCCTCGTAGCAGCTTCTGAGCCACCCGATGTGTGGAGCGGCCGGCTGGGCTCCGCACCCCGCTTCCTCCGGGGACACCGACGGCGCCGACAGCACGTCCCTGGCACCGCGTCAGTCCTTCCCGGTGCAGCACGGCGAGTCCCAGTTTTATGCCTTCTGAGAGCAAGGCCGAGGGCTGATTACCACGACCCGGGGGACAGGAAGGGGAACGATGGTCCCCTGCTGCTGGTGCTCACTGCACGGCAGGGTGACGGCCTGCGGAAGGGCAGGAGTGCTTCTGGCGCTCGGAGTCGTGACGGACAGTCGGCCCCCCCGGCAAAAGCTTGGCCGTCAGCAATAGCGCTGTGTGAAATCACGTCTTTGAAAACCACGAGCTCGGTCCGGACCAGGCCGAGTCCAGCAGCGAGGACGTGACGAGAGGAGGGGAGCAAAGCATCCACACAGCCGGGCAGTGACACGCACACCTGCCCGTTGCCGGGAGAACGGGGGCGAGAGCGCAGCGTCTGGCTGTGCCCAGAGAAGGTGACCCAAGCCACGCAGCGCCACAGCGGCCGGGGAAAGGCTTTCCTCTGGCGAACCTCACTCATCCCCTTCCCGCAGAAGTCACCTGCAGCAGCCACTTGTTGTTCGCTGAGGTACACGGGAAGTTGGGTGCGCTGCCCGGTTCGGATCCTGGTGCCCTTCCAGCCCAGCAGAGCCTGGAGGGGATGGATGGGGCTGCCCTGGGCATCCCAGGGCCACAGCCAGGGCTCAGCCGGTAGCGGGACAAGCTTGGTTCTCACGGGCGTAGCTGGGCTTCGTCACCGCGAGGCGCCGTGACAGGAGCATCTGGGTGTCACCCGTCGGACGCCAGGGCTAAATGGACAAAGCCCTGTTTCCTGATGAAATCCTTACTCTCCTTGTTTTGTTACACGTGCCAATGGAACTCCCACCTCGAAAACTTAAGTACAGAGTAAAGCAAAATCTGTCGGTGCCGAGTACCTGGGCTCAGAGAGCAGCCAAGAAACCCCCAGAGTCCTTCAGAGGTCACAAGCTGAAGCGCCCAAAGGCGGAGAGATGCCTGAGCTGCATCCATCCACGCAATCCTTGCTTTCCCAGCTTCACTTGCTTTCCCTGCTCGGGCTCCTGAGTGCCTGGCGGTGTACTAGTCTTCCCGCGGGATTGTTTCCTCATTCAGCCCCTGGTCCTTTTCCAGCATCAGCCGTTCCTTCCCGCCCAGAGTTGCCCCAGCTCCACACATCCCACAGTCTCCCAGGTGCTCCCTGCGGTACCTGTGTACTTCTCCAACACCTGAGTCCCCTCCACGCCTGGGAAGCGGGAGCATCCTTGGCTGGACGCCCAGTACCACATCCAGTACTCGGTACCCACTACAGTGACCAGTG
>NW_010243731.1:0-1694 GCF_000690775.1 Eurypyga helias | reverse complement strand
GGTACCACATCCAGTGCTGGGTACCACATTCAGTGCTGGGTACCACATCCAGTGCTGGGTACCACATCCAGTGCTCGGTACCACATCCAGTGCTGGGTACCGAGCATCCTCGGTAGAAGAGGTCACTGAGTGCTCTGGTGGTGCTTCCCGTTGCTGCTGGTGTTGCCAGCGCAGGGAGCGCGCTCAGAGGGAAGCTTTCTCAAGGCTCAGCCAGAAGGAGACCTTCGGAGGGCTTTTCCCCCCTGCACTTCTAAGATTGTGTGTGAACTGAGGTTTTTCTCCTCGCAGCTCGCAGAAAGTTGTGCAGTCTGGCCGAACGAGGTACGTTCACGAGGGCCAGATTCCAGATTTCAGGTTCGGCTCTGGAGCATGAAGGCAGAGCTCCGTGGAACGGTCGTTCTTGAGGAGCTGTTGCTGCGGCACAGGAGATGAGGGGGAAGTTTGGAAACCAGCTGGACAGTTTTAGAGGCCACGTTCCTCTCAGTCAGGGAACTTTTGGCCCAAAAAACTTGACAAATGGACAAGTGTCTGACAAGAGGGCCTGGAAGGAGGAAATGAAAACCAGGCAAGTGCTGAACGAGCGGCAGTGATTCCTCTCGGCGGAGGAGAGACGTGCGGAGGCACCGAGGTGGCCTAAAGCGACCCGGGTGGCCGCTCTTTGGGCCCGGGTTTCGGGGCCCTGGCTGTGTGTCCGTGAGGATCCCGACGCGGAGTGGCTCTGGGCAGGGACACTCGGAGCTCCTGGCCCGGCTGAAGGGAACCCGCCCGCAGCAGCCAAGCGGGACGCCGGATCCATGTAGGAGCCCGAGGAAAAGAGCACGCCAGAGAAGTAACACTGGGAAGAAAGATGGGCTGGCAGTCACGGGGGGCGCGGGGTCAGTGCACAACAGCCCCTGTGCAGGTGCGAGAGCCGGTCACCGGTTGCACAAGAAGACGGGAATTTGGGTTCGGTTCCCCTTTTCCTTGCAAGCCTGGGGGCAGCCCTGCTAGCTGCACAGGCAGGGCAGCTCCCGCCTCCGAAGGAGCCGGATCGCGGCGCTTCCTGGACGAAAACCAGAGCCCGTGGTTTTTACACTTCCGCCCCTCCTGTCAAAGCACGGATGAGGGTGAAAAGGACAATCTGGAATTGCCTTCCTAAGACGTGCCGTGAGGAAGTCGTAGCGGGAAGGTTGGCTACCTCACGGCCAAACACCTGCGTTTCTTCCAGGCTTCCCGTCCTCGGCTCCCAGGCTCAGGGCAGGATGGAACAGCTTCGTATCCGACAGCAAAATAAACCAAAAAACCTGCGCTGAGTGAAAGCTGCTGGAGAAAACCCATCTGAAACGGCTCCTTCCCCGGCACCGGGAAAGCACGCGCGTTTTCCAGGCCGGAGCGGAAAGGTTATATATAGCGCCGCGGTTTCACTCCCAGTTAAAATCCACACGGAACGGCCTTCCTTACGGCTGGGAGACAATCAGCGTTTTTCGGGAGAATGGAATTCCGCGTTTTCCCCTTAGTACACATGGAATTCCGTCAGGAAAATTCCCCCGGCCGGCTTGAGCGCGCACCCCGAGATGCGGATTAAAGCAGCGGGGAGCTGCTGGAAAACCCCAGCGGTGGAAAACGCCGCTGGAAAACCCCCCCTCGATGCCCGGAGGGATGCGTCTGGCTTCTGACAACTAATTTTTGAGGGAGAAAAACGCTTCTTTTCAGCC
>NW_010243730.1:0-29137 GCF_000690775.1 Eurypyga helias | reverse complement strand
AGTCCTTCTCCTCAGGGCTGCAGAATATATTTAAGTACAGAACATATTTTTACTACATCTCTTTCAGCAGTGTTACCCCCCAGAGTCTTAAAAAAAGAAAGAAAAAAGAAAAGAGGGTAAAACAATAAGCTTAACTTTTCATACTGACCTGTTCAAGCGTCTTGCCAGCCCATCCAATGGCTTTCATCTTTCGCCTTACCTCCCACTGCTTCTGGTAGGACAAAATGCGGTTAAGAGGCCAGGGGTACGGGGAGCCGTACCTCGGGTGAGTAATCTGTGTTTAGAAACAGGAAGGTGCTGTGTTACCGTGTAAGAAAGTACACCCCAAACAGCTAATATTCACCTGTTTCTCTCGGAAAGGGAGCTGCAGGAGAGAACACAAGTGGTGCGATACACTGTGGTGGTTTGCACAGGATTTATTGGTCACAGCGTAACCACTTGAAAGTGTTGCTTCAGAAACACAGGCAAAACCCCATCTATTTTGTCAGCTCCCCCCATAACGACACAACTTCCCTAAAATGTATATGCAAGTGAAACCCAAGTGAAAAGACTGTATCATTAATGGTAGAAACCTCAATGTTTCATTTATGAGTAGGGACTTGCAATTGTGAGCGAAAGTGTTTTCTCATTAAATTTTAATTAAGATAAATGCTGCAGAACCACTCACCTCCTCTACCGTAACATCATCACACCACTGGAGATAGAGCTGGGAACAGAAAGAACACTTACTACAACTTCCTCATAGAGGAGAATACAGAGACAACTATTTCTCACTAGCAGAATTTTATTTCCTACGTTAGATTAAATTTCCATTTCATTCCTTCCCTAGGCCTCTGACTGTAGAGAAGAGATTAAAACGGGAAGGCAAGCCCAGTTGTATGTCCCTATTACGCTGGCACCAGGAGCAGGCTGAGACCGAAGGCCCCTTCCCGTCGCCCACATGGCACCCAGCTTGGTGCCCTCGGCAACCCGCAGCTTGCCAGCAATTCCAACACTGTTCCTACGCCAGGATCGTGTCACATTAACTGGCCACGGACACAAACAGCAAAGGAACCCAGCCACTCACTAGCTGCATGAGCATGCGCACCATGGAAGCTGGAGGCGGGGTGCCTGTCCAGCTGTTCCAGGGAAGGATCCCAGGAACCACTGGCATTTTCCACCTGTTACGTCTAGAGCTGCATGACGCACTTCAGGTAGATCAGGGGAATCATACCTGTGGCTCACATCTACAGGAACATTTCAGCAAGCAATCCATAGGGTCCAGAGAATGTATTCCTACCTCCTTTCACCTCAAAAGTTGATGACTAAGAATAAGCAGTATTTCCAGCACAGGGAAAATTCCCAAAGCTTCCTTGCCTATAATCACATATGTGGGTGTGTGGAGTTACTATGGCCTGCTGTACCTCTGCTGTCAAGAGCATATTATTGACTAATTCCATATAGGCTTTCATCTCGGCTTTCTGGACTTCATCCAACCCGTCGCTGAGAGAATGGCCCTAATGGGGAAAAGAAAAAAAAAAGAGACACACATGTAAGAAAGGATATTGGAATATTCAGCAATGCCCAGCCCAAGGACCTCTGAAGTTAGTGAGCTTTGGCTCTGATCCTGAGCTCTTACGCAGTTCAGGCACTTTTACATAAATACAGTTAACAAGAAATCATTGTAACAGAGCACAGCCAGTCTGCCCGACGGGCAGTCGGTTATCAGTGACAGGTGAGCACGGTTTGAGCACGCAGCCTCCTGGCTAGTGCTTCTCTGTGGCCAGGGGGAACCACAAACGTACATCTGTGACACAGCTTTATCAACTGCTTGGTAAAAAGATAGTATTTTTAAGGGGGGGTGGGGGCAATGGCAAATTTGAACAGTATCAGGATCTAAACCAGTCAGTTCTGGGTTTAAGAGCTCTGAGACCCAGAGACCAGGCATGTGGAAAAACAGCCTCAGAAAGTGGCACTGGTACACAGCCACCCCACACAGAACTTACTTCCAGAATTCGAGTCAATGACAAAAACATTTCCACGCCAACCAACCCCTATCACAGGATATCTTTCTTTTAAAATGGCACTAGGTCCCCGCACTGTTTGAACAAAGTACGTAACATCCTAGAAGAGGACCCCACATCAGCAGCACTAAGCGGGATTCACACGCCGTTCAGCAACCGAGGAAAGCAATGGACTATACCTTGGCTTTTACAAACTGGACTATGGGCCCAAGCTCAGATACTACTTGATTTCCCACGTGAATAAAGGGTACTTTGCCTGTAAAATGAGAAGTGTATTTCAGTAAGAGCTTCTTACATCTGTAAAACATCATTTGCAATTTTCAAAGCAATTAAATGCTGCAGGGACACCTGCACGTCAGTGGTTTCCAAACAAGCACAGGTGAAGTTCTGATGCACACAGCTCACCCAGCAAACGTTTGCAATAACAAACATCTCCCTCCTCCTGACCCTATTTTCCATGCGATCCTTGCAATCGTGTATTTTGAAGTTACTGCAATCTATCGACTTGTAGTCTAATAATGCATTTTGCTTTGCTGGAAAGACTTAATTCAACGTTTCTCTGAAGTACAGCTGGGAAATCCCAGGAAAACAGACAGAGCCTTGGGCTAGTTTTACACCACAAGGCGTTCCCACCCACCCTTCCAACCCACTAGCAGGGAACGGGCTGCAGAAAGGACGACAGGAGATATGGCAGTGTGCCCAGAAAAGCAAGCAGGGGGAAGTGCAAGCGCACGCCCAGCCAGGCAGGATCTTGACTCTCCCTCCTCCAGTCCTTCAGATTTCCAATGACTGGGACAGCCAGCTCCTTTGGCTGCCCCAGACTTCACCCTTTAGTTGTGAGCTGGTGTTTTTGAGCCTCCGTGGTCCTGGAGTCAGGAACAGGTTTTCAGATCCAGGGGCTGGGAGGTGGAAGGAGCTGCTTCATCATCATGGAAGCCAACGAGGGTTAAAGCTTAATATTAGTAAGGCTCAACGTTCAGCCTATGAAGCTGGGCCTTGAGGGTCCAGCATGAAGCAGGGCTAAATCAGATCGTCCTCACACAGAAACAGGGAAATGACTGTGTCACTGGTGGGACCTGTGGCGGTGTGAAGGATTCCTGAATCTGTATGCACGACCTCCTCTGCTTGGTAACTCTTCTTAGACGCAGAACTGAGCCAAGGCTTTAAGGCAGGCATGAGGAAGCCCTGTCACACCCAGCCAGCCCCGAAGAATGGCAGATGTTGCCTTACGCCCCTTTCTCCCAGGTCTCTGTGACACCACGGGCTCCTGCTCCAATCCACCCTAACCAGGCTGCTCATCCTGCAAATCTTCATCCCAGCGCAAGTGACAAACATCAACCTTGTACTTCAGACTAAACCTTTCGGGATTATGTGCATGATCAAAACAATCCATAACATGGAGACCAACACTGGATGTTTGGTATTACTGAAAACGTCCTCAAGCACAAGGGCAGTAAACAAGCCTGCCCAGCACAGCGGGGCACAGCACCCCTTCCCCTCTCACTGTGGGCAAACTCCGCTCTCGACAGACAGCCCGAAGTGCAGGATCAGCACCTGCTTGGCTCCAAGCACGTTACCAGCAATTCTCTTGCTCCTTCCACCAAAACACGAACTCCTACTGCTGGGCCTCGCTCACAGACGGTTCATGCTAACAGCAGCCTCAGTCATGGCTTTTATCATGAGATTCACCGTTCACTGGCTCGATCAGCCTCAGGGTAATAAATGAAGTGCATCCCACCAACAAAGGCTTCATCTGCATCCACACACTGCACATCGTGGGAGGAAACGCAGACCTCTCCGTGATGCAGAATTCCATGGTTTCAGTCAGACTGTACTTCACACACCACGGCAATCCTTTGGTATCATACTTCTGAATTCCTCAGAATGGGTTTTGTCATCACGATGCCCGTGAGATAAATAGCCATAACCTTCCCCCCAAAACGATAAGAGGCAGATCTTTGTTTGCTGCTACTGAGACAGAGGGTGGTGGGGAGGAAGAAGGGACCAAATTAAAACCTTGTCTGAACTATCACTGGAGAACAATATAAAGAAAGGTAAGTGAATACAAACAATAAGGAAGCCAGAAGTATGGGAAAAAAACATGACATGTATTTCTACCTACATTTAAAACCGAAGCAGTATCGTTTTCCCCCACGACCCTTGTTGTCAGCAGAAGAAGGAAGCGTTCAGACCCACGCTACAACATCTGATGCCAGCAAGCGCAGACGTGGAGTGCGAGCAGCAGAGAAGCGGGAGCATGCAACTGCCACCAGCCCTGCTCCTGCGCAGGCACGATGCTCCTCTGGGCACAGATTCAGCATTTCAAAGCTCCCCTTATTTACTAACAAATAATTTATATACCTCCATATTTTGCTGGTTTTTCACTGCTGCCCAGCGACTGTTCTTTTAAAAATGGCGGAATTCCACTGCTTTGACCAAGACAGCAGCAGCAGCATCCATACAGCTGGCAGACACGCACTGACAGGCACTTCCATCGGGCAGTCCTCAGGCAGAGCCAGGTAATCGGTACGTGGGTACCTCCTCACACAGCAGCAGTCTGCGACAGAGCACGAGGACTGCCAGCCTTCCACGCCCTGCATTCGGCAATTCTCTCTGCTTTTTAGGCAACCTTCTGGAGCTGGCCTCTGGACATTTTTCAGCAGTCATCTCCAGCAAAAGGTAGGCTCTGCATCCTTCTAATACTTAATTTATTGTTGGTGGGTTTGGATTATTTTTCCAGACAGTCTCAAGGATCAGAGGAAGATTTAAAATCACCTGTCACCCTTAACCGTGACAGTGCACCTTTCTGTCTTCTCCTGTTATCAGCATCCTGGCAATCATCTCCCAGACAGGGTAACAAAAGCTACTCCTCTGGTGCTGTCTCACCCCAGCAATGGGAAAATGTAACAGCATTCACTGGAATATTCCCTGGATGCAGAATAAAGCCACTTTTGGAAACGCCTTCCTTCTTGAGAACACAACTCTCGGGCATTTGAACATGCGAGTGCCACACACAGGTACCGCCGCGCTTACGCGTCGCGCCTCGTTGCTCTGCATTTGAGCGTTTCATTGTTCCAGAGGAGATGCTGCACTGGAGAGGAGGGAGGAGGCAGCCCGCGCGCAGCAGCGCTGACCGACTGTTATCAGCAAGACAAGCCACAGTTGCCATGGTACCAAAAGGGAGGTATAACGTAGTAATCTAAATGAAGCCACACTTACCAGATGGGGACATGTACTCGGCATTTGCCCTGCAAACCACCCGGATTGGCAGATTGCACATTTGCAGAAAGGCCTGGAAACAGAGAGTCGCATTTAAAAAGCATTACTACACCAGTGACAAATAAGCACGTTCTTCTCCGTACGTTTGACTGTGTTTTGGCCAGTTTTTTGCACCCCCTTACTGAAGTATAGCTCCTTGTGTACCCCTCTTAGAGAGAAGGGTAGATTAGGGAAAAACGAGGCTTACTAACTTCCTTAGATAACTCTTCAGCATCCAGTAATCGACTGAAATTCTTCTAATGAAATTTCACCTACTTTCACTGTTTTCCTTCACGACCAGCAAAGCAGCAGTGTCTGACAGACACGATTAGTGCTGGGCCGGCACAAAATGAAGTGACGTTTTGCCCCTCCTGAAAATCACAGTACTGAGGTCTTCAGGCTAAAGCTGGCGAACCAAGTTCACGTTGCGTAACGCAGCAAGCACACCAGCACCTTCCCACGGCGTATTTACGATAGCTGCCACCAGTTTTGCTCTATGATACTGTCAGAGCACAAGTCTGCTTTGGGAGGAAGTATTTATTATCTGTAATTTATGTGCATCATGGAGAGCATGAGTGATCAATTTACTGTTTCTTCCTATCCGTAACCTTAAAGCATCCTCAGTAGGATACCGATTCTTGTCAGCACCTGCCATCACCACAAAACCCTCAGTTTTCTGTTGAAACAGCAAAATATCAAGAAAAATACTTGCCGTTTGGACAGAACATGGCAAAATAAGGAACTTCTTAAACCTCCGGAGTCTCTCACAACTCCGCAGAAGTCCCACCATTCACTTTGGTTTTGCAATCAGACAGGCCAGAATTCCAGATTCCAAAATTACACCTATTTATCATTGTACTGCACAGTGGCTTGAGGTTAGAACAGCCTACACCCAGAGGGGTGCCACCACAAAGAAAAATGCTGCTGTAGCTTGGCACTTTCTACGTAAGCCTCCTCCTAGCGCTGCAGGTCACTGCACCTGGCACTAAGCTGCACTCTGACAGCTTTAGATGCCCAGACCCTAATCGCAGACATGAAGATAACCCAAACCTCACCCCTGCACTAAATGAGACTGTAAGGCATGAACTAACACTGGCGTCAGCCCCGTTCCTAACTTTGGGGCTTCTATAGTACCAATCAAACAAAAATAACCCAAACAGCTCCACTCCTTTCCCCTGCACTCTTCAAATCCTTTACTCCCAAACCCTAATCCAAGTGCCGATACTAACTCTATCCAGGGGAAAAAAATACAAAATCTTTGGTCCTTTTCCAACCAAATCCAAGAACTGCACAGTCCATTATGGCACCTGGCTCTTGCAGATTTAGATGACCTAACTCACACCCAAACCCACCTCAAAGCAGGGAGCTATGGTCACAAGCTGCTAGGCAAGGTATTGTTTAGGGCTGATGAGAGCCCACCGCAGGACTGTAGCGGTTGTGCAAAACCCACCACAAACACGGGTCTCTACAGCTTTTGATTTCCTCAGCCTAATTAACTCAAAGCACTGCTTAGGAGCCAATTATTACACGTACACGTGCAGATACATATATATATAGACATAGAGAGAGAGAGGGAGATAAGGAGAGGGTACCAGTCATAGTCAACATCAGCCCAATACCACAAGTCCTGCACTACTCAGCAATAAACTGGTCTCCGTAGTGCCAAAACCGCATCCCAACCAGAACCTCTCTCACTGCTTAATGGAGCAACTATGACCCAAAGAAAATACAAGGCACTGGCCACATCTGATACCACCCCACTTTCTGAGTCCACCAGATCCCACCAAAAGTCCATGCACTAGCTGTCTTAGCATCCCAAACTCCCTGCAAACAGTAATACCCAAATGACCGATTCTCAAACAGGAATTTAAGACACAGGTCTGCCTCAGTCCTAGATCTCTTCCTTTGCCTGCAGGCTCTGTAGGATCTAGCGATGTCCAGACTGTTCCAGCTACTGTGATATGCATCATGTCTTCTGCCCAAAGTGGGGCTTCATATGCAACTTTTTTTTTAAATAGCCAAGAGCCAAGGATGCAGAGACTTCGGTTTACATTACATACAGACTCCTGTGCCGTTGCTGGGCACAGTGCAACCCACCAAAAACACATACTGTAACTCAGCGGGTACGCTGACTTGGTTCTTCTGGAAGCCATACCAGTAGCTCACACCACCTCCTCAGCAGTGGAACCGATGGCATCAAACAACAGCTTCAAAGAGTTTCATCTTTAGGTGGGAGAGGTGGAATGAACTTGTACCCATGACTGCTGCATTTCATCTCAAAAATAAGTGAAGTTTCATTTGGTCTGGGCTTACCAAATTAATATCCTTCACAGGAAGGCACTGCACTAACGTTGCAATTCTGCATTAAGCTAGAGATTAATTCTGTTAATTGCATGTACTACTCTCACTGCAGGTTCAGAAGAAATAAACTCCAAACTGTGTTGGACTTAGGGCAGCACACGAATAACAGAGAAGCTTGTACGTGCAGAGACAGACTGAAGCAAAAGGAGGTGAATCAGAGAACTGTGTTTACCTCCTTCTCCTATCAGCCTGTCAAAAATGATCCATGCTGGCACAGAACACTTAGGTTACATGAGCTGCTTCAGCAAATTATTGCCTACTGTACGTTGTATTGTACACTGGCTCCTACACAGGACAAGGTTGCTCCCAAACACACAGTTTGGGACTGTGAAAAACAGTCCTCAGCACAGAGGCTAAACTATAAATAAAATCTTTTCAGTGTAAAGAGTTCAGCCAAGTTTCCATCACAAATCTGAATCTGACCTTTCTCTCTCCTGTTCCTCAGTACACATCCACAGAACAAGAAATAACAACCTTTATTAGCTTTGGCAGGGACATTCTACCTCAGTCTCTGGCCTAGCACAGAGGCGATTGAGAACACATTGCCATTTCGGCATCTTGGAAATGCAACCACACTGGGTCCCTGTGTCTTTTTCGATCTTCATGAAGAAAAGAGGAGAGAGGAGGCTAGAACTAGAATGAACTAGAATTAACTAAATAAAAATGTTCAATACTCTGCATAAAAAAAAGCAAATTCTAGAAAGTTCAGAGTTCAGTCAGGCTACACTCAATGAGATTTTAAAAAAGAAAAAAAAAGACACCCTAAAGTAAACACCAAACCAAAAACCAAAGAAAACTTCCCCGGAACAGTCATCTCCAGTTCTGATGAACATTTTGTAGATGGGAGACAACTGAGTTTGAGAAACCGAGGAGTGATTCACGACTAAACCAGGGCAAACCCACGTGGCTGTGCGGTCACCACAGCAGCCCTCCGGTGAGGTTCCGAAGCACTGACGGAACACGGAGCTGCCTCTCTAGCAGCCTTACCAGGCCCATTCCAGCAACCCCGTGTCAGTGCCCCTGTGCCAGCACCTGTCCGCTTCAGCCCTTGTCTACAACCAGAACCAGCTTTAGTTAGGGTGGTGAAACAGTGATGAAGTACAAAACTGAGAGAGAACAGAACAGCAAAACAGTTGACAACAATATCACTTAATGCCACACAATAAACCTAAAAATGAAAATTAAAAACTTACATCTTTAAAAAGACAGAAGTCCAGGGAATTAAAAGACCAGTATGCTGAGCTGTAATCCGTACCCAAAGCATGACCTATTCAATTTTAAGTGCTTTTTTTTAGCAGGAAAATGAAGGGAAGCTCCACCATAGGAGAGAAGTTTAATGCTGATCAGCTCTACACGGCTGAACTAATCATTACCTAGCGAAGTAGGCCAGTATCCATTTCTTGATGCAGCTTAAACGAACAGTCCCCTGGTTAACCTTCCAGCTGACTCAAAATACCTGTCACCTGCTAAGAGGAGACAGTGCTATCCCAAGCTATGAGGGCTCAGCCTAAGAAATGAGCCTTACAACTTGCACTGCTCGGAAAGTACTTACATTCTTTCACTGATGTGACTGACAGGATTTGGAAGTCATTAGTACTAACAACACAGGTGGTTTTGACTTTTCCAGCACAGTAAATGCATTGCATATTTATGGAAATTATGGTTTCTTTTAGAGAAAGATATGGACAAAGATCACGACCACTGCATTCCTATAAATGTCCACTGCCAGAAAACCTAATTTTGTTTTTCTGATCCATTCAATTAGATAAATTAGATTTTAGACAATAAGTGATGTTAGACAGTAAGTGGCATGAACTATTACCAAAATAGTTGAAATTGGTGCAGATCAAAGAAATCCTGCAGAAAGAATACAGGACAAAGCAGCGATTTTTGTGAGTCTTTGCCTCATTTAGTGCTTCAGCCCAGTGATCAAGAGAGGATTTGTTCCTTTTTTGAGCACTCACGGAGAATGTCAAGAGCCAGCACATTTGGTGTGCAGATGGGATCAGACTGCCGTAGCTTCCAGCTCTGATAAAAGACACAGTGGAGCACCAACCATTCCAGCTTGGAGCATCTCGATTCCCTTTGGGTACCTCACATAGATAATTTGAGCAGGCAAGTAAACCCTTGCTTTTCTTGTGAGAGAAACCATCAGCGAACGTGAGTGAGCTCAGGTCCTCCGAGTGCTTTTGGCGTGAAGGGCGCAGATTGAAGGCTGAAACCACCCCAGCGCAGCTCTGCTGAGATTTATGAAGATATCAACACCCCTTCAAAGACACAGCATCAAAAACTGAGCAATCTGAAAGATCAAGGGCCCAGGCTTATTCTAGTACAACAGAGATTATTGTTAACATCATAAATTTGGCTGATCACCTTAAAAAGGGACTGAAAGGGGCAACTGAAATCCAAGTAATACATAAGCTAGTTAACCAAGCCCTTGTGAAAATTCACCTAGAATAGTAAGCAAGACAGTGACATCAAAGCTAGAAACAAGACACTTAACTGAGCCTAACTGTCCTACCTCACAAAGATGCTTGTAATTCCAAAGAGCAGCATTAAATTTCCCATTCTCTTCTCCTCTGGACAAAAAAAATGTACTAGCACAGAACGAACATGGTGACTACTGTAGGCCACAACCTCGACCTCCTCCAGCACCTCAGATTCTCACACAATAATACTACAGTAGTTGCAGTTCTCCAGAACAGGAAAAGCAAAAAAACCTTTGCTCTCATGTCTGTAGTAAAAGTGGGACACATTACTTCATCTAAAGCTTTCTGGTCCAATGTAATTGTAAAGATGTTTGCTAGAAATGTTTATTGATGCTTTGAAAACAACTCTTCCAAACAAACTCTAATCAGGGAAAGGAGAACTGAATTCATTCTGTATATGATAAATATTTTTTTTAATGCTTAACACCTATCCAAAGAGTTACTTGGATCATTTCATAAAAAGGAGGGATTAACATTCTTATTTCCTCTGGCCCATGTTACAGAAGATCAAGAGATGATCAACAGACTTTACACAAATAAAGGAAACTTCATTCAAGCATAAATATACAGAATTCACTGCAACTGGAGGACGTCAAACCAAGATGCTCAGGCTTTTAAAAGGAATGAGTAATTTCATTGCTCATGCTAGTTAATGCAGCATAAAACAAGGGTAATGAAAGCTCAGATTGGGAAAAAACTGGGTTTATTCCCCTGGCAGCAGCAGGAGTGCCTCCTTTATCCATATGTCCCACTGATGATTCGCATTTCTACAATGTTAAAAACAGGGGCCCGACTTCTTGTGCAGTATCAGCACCGGTCAATGACTGAAGCAGATGCCTAGAAAACTGTCCAGTTTAGCAACTTACGTTCAATATAACGTCTACTACAAGCATTTTTCTCTAAGTTATTTCTGGAACAAAGTGTGTCTTTTGCTTGGATGAGGTTAATGTTAGAAACAGATAAAGGCATAAAAAAGTAAGATTTGGCTTAACAGTGTCTTGCCAGCTTCTCTCCCATGAATGCTCTCTGTCTCTTCCCTGCAGGCTAACAGTCTCCCCTTCTCACGCTCTTCAGCCTCTCTACCTGTGCCATCACCTACTCTTCCAGCACCTGGGAAGGGAGAAATGTGAACAATGTATTTTTAGCAATGCTACCTCTCTTTTTCCAGACGGAAAGCACTGAGTCTACAAAGAATGGGGGGGGAGGGGAAAAGGCAAAGTTGCTTCTGCCTCTGTACACCTTGGTTTTTATGGGAGACTTTGGTGCAGACAGGGAGGTGGAGAGCTTCTGCAAACCCATGAGCAGAAACAGAGGAGAGAGAGGAAAAAGGTGCTACCAGATGAAGTACACCTGTCCTTCCGTGCCTTCCCAATATTACCTGTTACAGACTAGGGAAAAAAAGAGTGTGGGAGTGAGGACAACTAATTGAAGACAAAGCACAGAGAAGCCTCTCGGTGCCTTTCCTGCCCTACCGCGCGCTGACCCACACAGGACTACGCTCAGCGTTGCACTGCCTGCTCCTCCCAGGGAGCAGTAGCATGAGCCACTCTGTTTTCGACGTCAGCCTGGAACAAGCCCATTCATACTTTTGCTGCAAGACAACGAAGTACCAGCAGCTGCGTGAAAAGCGCTGATAGGAAGCTTTGAGGTGACACTTGTTAGAAAATTAATCAACAGTCTTACGCCTATCATTCATTTCAATCATGGCAGGTGACACCTCCTGCCAGAATTACGGAGTACATTTACAATAGCAGCGTTGACACAATCAACCTAAGGCTTGTTTTCTTATAGCCTACCCAATTTAAAATTCAGAATGTAGGTAGGACGTTGGCCTTGAATTCTCTTAAAAAAAACCATCAGAGCAATCACCCTTGTGCTGCTTTAGGACAGTTCAAAAGCCCAGAAACCACAGCCAGCCACGGTGCAGCCCACCCCACCCCCCCCTTCCTCCTCTTCTCACAGGACTGACATTCTCATGTCCACCTCTGCTGCCGCCCTCAAAACAATGCAAGAAAGTGATGCCATTGTGTCTTCCTATGATGACAAGGAGGGAAAATGACTGTGCATGAAATACAATGGGAAGGAACAAGAGAAGGGCGGGGGGAGTTTTGTGTTTATTCCGATAGTTAATTGTTTTAGGTGCCATTTTGACTCTTGCTCTCCCTTCCTCTTTGCCTTCCCCAGCTAAGGAAGGGCTGTTTGGACACCACTGGATGGAACATAACACACATCAGGCGGCGAATCACCCTGTCAGAGCTCCATCACAGCGCTCTCTTCTTCCCCTCCAGTCCCCTCTCAGAGTAACACATCTGAGCAAACACAAATACTCATTAAAAATGAGTTACAACTTGATGTAAATCATATCCAGATTGCAGTTTCTGAGATCAGAGGCAAGAATGAAATTACTTACGCCAAGACTCAAACAGTTCACAACTTAGGTCCCCACATGAGCAACACTGTTTTCAGATGGCACACTCCGGGCTTCATTTGAAGAAGATATATTCATGATTAGTTTTTAATAAAGAACGAGGGATTCCAGGCCATCTCTTACTCAGCCGCACTTCTACAAGCACTCACACAATACTGTTGTGAAGGAAGAGTGAAAAGCGTTTTCTGTTTTCATTTTTACATTATTTCATGAGCATGCAAAGGACAATATGTGATGACAACTGAAGAGTTATTCTCTACTTTATTGTAGGAACACATTTTAAAATTAAAAACCATGAACAAATCTACAGAATGATTCAGTTTTCATATCAAACAGCTGCAGACCCTGTAACTGAAATAGTGTGTCTAAGGTTATAAATGAAAACTGTTCAGTATCATTCTTTGAGTGACAGATTAAATTCCTAATCCAGTTATGGTAATGGCCACATTTGTAGTTTAACATAAATTAAGAGCTTAATTATATTTGTGACTATTTTAAACAAAATAACAAATTCCTTTGTACCTGTGAACGTAATTTATAGCAAAGCCACGTTCATTCTCCAAACCAATCTATTTTACACTGCAGCACAACACCGCTTTAATGGTATAATGTAATTCTTGTTGTAGAATGCGGAAGGAGCAGATTCACTGGTAGCACAGAGGTTTTGAAGATAAATGAAGATGCTATTCATTCAGGGGTAATTTCATCTCAGAACTATATGAAAGATGTTTCACTCACAAACAGTACCTGTATGGCTTGGGATTTAAGCATGTTTTCAGCTACAACACAATGCTGCTAGATTGATTATGTTGATACTGCATTTCTCATCATGAAGAATTCCAGCTTTTATTCTCGGCGAAAAAAAGAGATTGTCAGATTGTCAGATTTTCATTTCAGTACTAAGCCTTTGTTCAAGCCTCAGCAACAAGTTCAAATTTCTGCTAATGTTTTATCTAGAGAAAAACCAAACCACAATTCATACACATGCACACAAAAATCACAACTCTGTCGAGGGCAATTAATCATACATGATTTACGCATTTATTTGATTACTTGTTGAGTAAATAAGCAGTTGGTCTGTGTAACACAATTTTAAATTGCCCAAACATCTTTCTGTCATTCAGGACTAAGAATAGACAATTCTAAACGCACTTTCCTGAAATGTATTAAGACCATTTACAAGGACATCAATTGCACAAGCAATTAATACATATCTGAACACAATGAGCTGCAGGCTCTATAACCTCAGGATAGCTATGAGAATTTCCATAATCCTGAACAATTTAGGCAGCCTTTTAAGCAAGACTCTGAGAATACCTGCATAAAGATTTCAGAAGAACCTGTAATAACAGAGGCAGTCTCAACATCCACATTCCTCCACCCTGCAAGTTGGAACAGTGCAGAGACATCCCACGCTGCCATTTGAGGCAAGAGACCTGGCACTGCACTGCTGTATTAACCCCCTCCCTCCTCCTCAGCCACACTACTTCCACCCCAGCACTAAACAAAAAGGCTTTACCTGAACCAGGCACCTACAGGGAGACGGGGCCTGGACAGGCTCTCTGCTTCAGACTGAAATATACTCTCCTGTGGTAATTCAGCTTTAATCCCATTTAAAACTCCATTTTTCCCTC
Organism: Eurypyga helias; assembly: GCF_000690775.1. Classification (NCBI taxonomy): domain Eukaryota; kingdom Metazoa; phylum Chordata; class Aves; order Eurypygiformes; family Eurypygidae; genus Eurypyga; species Eurypyga helias. The sequence continues at coordinate 14,964 of NW_010243730.1, read as the reverse complement.
CATGAAGTCGGGGAGTTGCTTTGTTATTGAAATATAGTTGTGTATTCACTTCTGGCTTTTGGTAGCTTTCTTTACTATGATGATAACTGATAAGGAGGAATGCTGTATAATGAAAGCTGTACAATAAATAAGCAGAGAATGGTTTAAGCCATGAGTCATGTTACCCAGGAAGCAGATGTGTTTTCATTAACTTTAATGGGAACAGGGCTGAACATCTCACAAGAAGAACAGAGCCTCCATTCCACGTACAACGTTCTCTTTCCTGTAGCTGGATAATCATTACTGGTTAGTATTTCCCTTGATTTTAATTCCTTTGCAGTGAAAATAAAACTTCATTCAATCAAGACTTTGCAGTCTAAGATCAAATGGGCTTCACTTTCAACAGGACTGTGTAACGAACTACTTCAAGTTAACAAATGAGGAGTGCAAACACCAAGATGTTCCAGGGATAATGCCCCAGCTTGTTTCAAGTTACAATGCATTTTCAGTAAATACAAAAAAATCTGAAGCCAGTAAAAGACAAAGGAATTGTTAATTTAGCCTGTTTCCCGAAACAACAATGGGCAGGACAGGAATTAAAAAACAAACAAAAACAATAAAAAACCCCTATCAGACTCAGCACAGAGGTTCCCTAAGATGAGAGAGATTTTTTTCGGCCGGTTTGGTTGGGTTTTAACTACTGAAGGCACCACCACAGTTACGTAGCAACTCCCAGAAGACTCTCTCCTCCTCCTTCTTACCCGACACGTAGCTACAGTTGGGAGTTCAGACTGCATTGCACAATGAGATGTCACAAGTCAAATCATTACTAAAACAGCAAGACCCAACCAACCTCCCATGTACGATGTGCAGCCCTCGCTACTCATTAATTCAAACACAATACCCGCAGCCCTCTGTTACACCTGCGCTGAGTAACTTCCTCTGCTGCCTGCTTGATCTGCTCTGCTGAGGAGGGGTACGTGAAATGCCATCTGTGTTGTTGGGTCGTCAATTTCTAAACAGTCAACTTTTGCTCTCGCTAATTGCTTACTGTGGCACTGGATTTCTATTCTTTATTTTATATGTAGCTATCTGCATTTATGTCCTCGGAGAGCTATCCCAGAGCAGATTATGAGGAAGTGCTGTAAGGAGATTTTGAGAAAGATCTGAAAGACCAGTTGCAGCACATTTAGAGTCTTGTTGCGAACGATGTCCCTTAAAGATTTGACGGTGGCTGACTCCACATGCTATTTTGATCAGGGGGACTCAAAATTCTGATGTATTTTCACCACACGGAAGTTCAACAAGCAATGAACAAGCTATGTATCTGCTCTGGTGATATTCATGTGCCTCAAATCAGTAACAGAGGGAAAAGGAATGGCAAGAGTGGGAAAATAAGTCCCAGGTACCAGCTCTTATTTCTCCTTCTATTTCCCATTCCCATTTCTTCCTCGGGAAAAGACATCCCACCTCCCACTCCACACCCCTGAAAAAAGGCAAAAAAATACCTAGTAAAAAGATAAACAGGCTCTCATCAGAATAAGAAGTAAATTCTGAAACAGAGGAACTCCACAATTCCTTATGCAAAACACACCAGTACTTTTAAAGCTTTCGGATCACTAACTAGTCATACATAACTACAGATCCTAGTATCGTTTCAAAACGGATCAAAGACACCACGGATAGCTATTCTTTCACAGTCACAACCATGTTACAGAGATTCTTCAAAACAGATATGATTCCCCAATAGAAAACTATTCTATAAAGTTTAAGATCAGATATCTACCAGAGCCATATTTATAGTCATGGCTACTATCAGCTGTCCAGCTAGAGAATATTGAAGAAAACCAAGCATTTTTAATATATTATAGTTAATTTATCATCTAAGTGACATGTGTAGGATAACAATGAACTGGAAACAGTTAAGCAAAATGATGCATTAGAAAAGGAAATTTTAGGGTCATGTTGTTGGGTTTTTTTCTTTGTGTTTTAAATACAAGCCACACCTCTACGTATTGTTATATGGTAAGAAAATTCCTGAGAACCACAAAAAATACAGTTGCTGGAGTAACAAGAACACAGAGGCCAAGTGAGCAACAAAAACACTTATTTGCATTACTGAGGCATGATATAAAACACACTGCCCAAACAACCACTGCCTTATTTATTTGGTGTATCAAAGATGACTCTTGTTTCCAGCAAAGGACAAAGGTACCTCCTTGCTGTGATAGAATTTACTCTTAAGAGCTATTTCCTGGATTGCCAGACTGGTAGGAAAAAAGTTAGAGATCCTGGAAGTAGTTACCATGATCAAATGATCCTAATCTTTTTACCGGTAATGTCAGTTACAGTCTCCAAGCCTCCCGCTTGCAGACTAAACGAGATGTGACTTTCTGGATAGCCCCCAAAGACTGCTTGCTCTAGCGGCTCTGAGCTAGAAGACACATAACAAGCAAGAAGCAGGGGAACAATGTAACTACTACAGAAAGCAGCAGTGAAGTTGCTTTGAAGAACACAAACCTTACAGACGGCCTGCTCACCACCACTTCTGACAGCCAGGCCCTCTCTACTAATGAGGAAAACATCCCCTCGAGATTTGGGGTTACCAAACTTAACAGGTTGATGGAGTTTACGTGGACTCTGTCAGCCACAGAGGTGCTTTTAAGTCAATTAGAGATACAGGTTTGTCAATTATATGGACTGAAACCCACACTGGATCTCCACTCTGTATACATGATGAAATGGAGAAAACCTATTGGAGACATACAGAGATTTGATGCGCACAGCATAAAGCAAATATGCCTCAAACCTGGAGCAGTATTAGCTTTGAGAATTAAATACCCAGCAAGTATCATGCATGATGTTACAAGATGAACTAGCGTACCAAGTGACAAAAGATGGGAACCATACAGAGTCCCCAGAGCAGGTACACAAGCAGATACTGTACAAACACAGACCAATATAAATATGAATACTGTATAGGATCCTCAAAATCCTCATGTCCTTTAGGCTCTGGCACTTCAATGACAATGCAAAGCACATCAGATGCAGAAAATAAGCCATTGATTTTGACAGAAATAATTCTTAAATTATTCATTTAGCTACAGACAGTTACTTTAGCTAGACAATCATCCAAAAAAAAAAAAAAACGGAATTAACATCTCTAGTTTAGAAAAGATGATGTTTTACCTGAACAGCAAGGGAAGATGCATTATCAGAAAGCAAAATTTGTTCCTCTGTTGAAAGAAAAGAAACCAAAACACACAATTACAAAAAACAGTGCCCATTCAGCTACTGACCTGTAACTGTAAGCCATTCTGGGTTGCATTTCTTACGCGTAAAACAAGGAGCACATATATAATTATTATGTAGTTGGACTAGAAAACCTGTGATATGAATATTAAAAAAAAAGAGGGGAAAAAAAGAATACCATGAATACTTCTGCTGCAAATGCAATTGCATTTATCATACACTACCACCAATATACAATAAAAAAATGCTAACAACTAAAAGCCAAATGCTTGAGTTTTATGCCAATTACTCTTCTTCTAATCAAAGTTAAATAAAACCGCATCTTCATAACTCCTCTGGCTAAAAAGTAAAAGCATTCAGAAACCTATAAAAGCGGCTTGCAGTTAATATTGCACACTGTGTCTAGGTCTGTCACACAAAAGAAAGATGACAAGTTCACTGCAATAAAAATTCCATGCTTAGAAGACTAGGGCTGCTACCTATTAGTCTTCATTACTTTGCAGTCTTCTGACAACTGTAGCAGGCTGCTGAGCCCCAAATGGGGGCCATAATGTGATCTGATGATATATGAAGAGCTGCTAAAGGGAGCCTGAACCATCCTAGCCTATACATTTTAACAGTTCCTTTTTACTGAGAGCCCACTTTACCACAAGACTTCAAAAATCTGCTGCCTCAGCTATTGGTGCAGTAAATCTGCCAACTGTGCCTGCAACCACATCATTTTACACTGCCTACAGCAGCCAATATAATGAGTCAATAATAAACCGAGGACCTTATAGGCCATGAATAGCTGGTTTATATTGGCAGATGCAAGCGTAGCTAAACCTCTGACCAGACAAACAACACAAAGGCCTCTTAACAGTTTCTGTGCTTCCTTGCAGTTAATTATCTTAGTGCATATTTGATGTGTTTCTAAAAATAAAGTCATTATTAATTGCAAAAACCAGTGTACCCACCCTTCAGTTGCTGATACAACGCAGCATTTTCAGGCCAAGGCTCTGCGGCTGGGGGAAGAAGAAGAATTAATTAGCAGGTCAAACAATGTGCTTGCTGATGCTAAGTGAACACAAACGTTACCTAGAGCCTCAACTCAAACTGCAAAGATGCTGATGCAAGATTTAACCTGCCCTAAAAACGTCCCACTGTCACTCTGTTCTCCCATACTTCTCTCCTGCCCACAGAGGGATAACACAGAGCAGAAAAATAAGAGACAAATCACTGGTTGCAAGAAAAGCTAAATTCAAGCTACTATTTTCCCTCCACCATAAAGGCATCCTTGTGCACATACCCATCACAATTCTGGGCACTCTCAAAAGAAACTATTTATTAAAGTACTAAACAAAGATTTCTGGAAAGAACAGAACACGACACAGAGGAGAGAAACCCAAACCTCCAAGCCAAGTGTGAGGAATGCTTTGGGGAAATGGAAAAGCTTTCTGCCTTTTAAAGTTGTGTCCTCACTGGTCCTATATAACACCCACAAAGCCAGGTGCTCGGGCATGTCAGGCACCTACACACCAGGAAAACTGGGACTACCTATTGCTTTAAATGATGCACTGGTCAACCCTAAAATGGGAATGTCAATAGGCATTAAATAAAACTCCATCATCAGTTGTTCAAGAGTTGAACAGTTGTTAAAATAAATTTAAAAAAAAAAAAGCAAGGCAGTAAGAAACAATCAGATCTTCCAGTTGAGAACCGTTGCACTTAATCAATCACACGTTACTTGAATTTATGGGAAGGCAAAAATAATAATCAGTACTGATTTACTGTTAATGGTAGCATTAAGATAACAGGTCATCACATTGTTTTGTCTCCATTACATTCCTTGTTAATGTCCGATTAAAAATCTATTTTTAAATACCAATTCAGCCCTTGCATTCTACCCAAACTAGCTATTTGTAAACAAAATTAATGCTCTAATCACGTAATTTTTTTTTTTAAAAAGCAATAATGTCTATACATAACTACGTGTGGTTCAAACAGAAATGTGCCAGTGGCTTCAGTAAGGTCACCTTTGTGTCTTTGCCCTCAGAACTCAAAGAAAAAAGTATGTACAATTTTCTAACTATCCCTCTTTTTGGATATTCATGAAGTATTCACTTTTATGGAAGTCCCATAGAACTAAAAGCTTATAGCATTGTACACAGTTTTGCAAAGGTCACTGCCTCTAACATTAAGGCACAGAGACTATTGAACCTATACTAGTATGGGCATGAGAAAGCAACTAATCACATTTAAGTGTCAAGAAAAAATGTTTTATGTTTTATTATAGCAGTTATGGGTTTTACACCCCTCCATTAAAGTTTTGCCCTGGAGTAAAAATTCTTGAGGTGGAAGTACATTTACTTCTTTAAGCAAAAAGAAACTAAACTAAGATAGTGTCAGCCTTAACTCTTTAAAATTATTTATCTAATATACATCTCTTCTGGTCCACTGAAGTCTTGCAAGAGCAAATGGAATAAGAAAATTAAGAATGTTATTACTGTACTTTAGCAAACTTACCAGTGCTGGATTCAGAGATACATAAAGAAGTAACTAAGCCACAAAAGTACACTGATCTCGTAAATACTCCAGCCAACCGTGAAAACATTCTTTTTACATGCCCAAAATGATACAGAGAATTTCAAATAGCATGGGCCCATTTCTACTGAAAATTTTTGCCTGACCCTCTTCAGACTGAAATGTCCTAATTATATCTAATTCTTGGATTCCAGCCCAAATTGGACGTGGCCTATTTTTCGCAAGCACGTGGCTGAAATGTTTTGGGCCCATGAAAATCAAGTGAACTTTTCATTTTCCAACAGAAGAGCTAGGTGTGTTTCAAGAAATTCAAACACTAATTCCCGTCTGATCTTGGCACTAAGCTATGTGTAGCCATGGAGATATATGTATAGAAACAGCTTCTTGGCACACCGAATCCAAAGCTACACCACTGCTAAAGCATGCCGTACTCGTGCTACAAACTAAAACACAAGTAGAATATATTTTGCAACTCCTTTACCCTTATTGGCTTAGATTTTCCTTCCACATTCTACTCATCCCATACAGATTTTCATGAACCATAGCCGCTGACCCTAATTTCATCAGTCACGATATGAAGTCTTTATGCCACAGTCTTAGTACACAGCAGCAGACACCCAACTTGAGGGAAGGAAAGGACAAGGGTAGTTTAAAATCTTTGCATTCACTCATTCACAGTTTAGTCTAATATAAGTCTTTTGACAAGTAAACAAAATGAGGACAAACAGCCACATGAAAATCTCAGCCTTTGTTATCAATACACCTTAAAACTCCAAATTTCAGCAGTTGTAAGAAAAGGATTGCATAATACCCCCTGCACTTGGCACCTGACGGTCTCCAGAGGGAGGTCATAATTCTGACCGTGTTTGGGCAAGGTAGACACATGCTCAGAAGCCTTGAACCGAGGCCTTCAGTTCTCCGTACGTGGAACAGACAAAAGATAATTATTTTGCTAACACTGCACAGACTGGATTTTAAAACAATCAACTTCATGTTAAGGTTCACGTATTATTACTCATATCCTAGAAAAAATAGTCTGCAACATGCATTCAGAATTGCATGCAGCAGATTGTGTTCAGCAGTACTGGAGGTACACACACAAAGCCTGAGCAACCCTCTGGAAATCAAATAATTAAGTACCCATTCACTATCTATCCCCTATCTTCCAATTTCTACTCACTCTCTTTCTCCCAGATGTTTAGAGCATGAAATACCTTTTTTCTGATGGAGCAAGAAGTTTAAACAACACTGCTACAAGAGATGCCCAGGTTCACAAGGTGCAAACTAAACTCAAATATCAGCTCCTAAGCCGCCTTCGATTAGTTGTAAGGCGAAAACATGCAGCTAAAGGAGACCAGAACCCCGCTGGGGGAAGACAGGAGGAGGAATCACTGAAGGGATGTCACATGCCCCCACGGAGGGGAAAGTGTGTAACATCTTCAACGCACAGCAATGACTCTTGCCTTATGAATGTAGGTGAAGACATAATTTGTAGAATAATAGGCACTAATATTACACGCTGCTTCAGTTCTGTCATATTTCCAATCCATCAAGTTGATTAATGCTATAATAACTCCTCACAAACTTATCATTTGTGCACTAATGAAGTCAAATCCAGTTTATCCTTCGGCAACTATAATCTTCTGGTCGGTAGATGTTCGCTTCCCTGCTAACCACAGCTACTGCGGCGCTATGTATATAAAGAGAAAATTAACAAATGTGATGTCAACTCAGTTTCAGAAGCTTTCAGCACAGAATCACATTTATGTGTTAGATCCTACGCAACAGAAATTTTTATCATTAGCGGCTCACAGGATGAAATAGCTGCCTGGAAGTATGCCTTACAGGAATAGCTTCTCTACACACCTTAGGAATAAGGAACTATTTGGTTCTTCCTTCTGCCTCCATAATCACAGGAATTACTATTGTGTGGTTTTCAATGGGTCGGTCTCTCAGGCTTGCAGTCTTTAGTAAAAGCTTTCCCACCCTACCGAAACTTTTCCCATGCTTAACAAATTCAAATATTTTGTCTTTCATGTGGATTGTCTGCTGCTTGTTCAGGAGAAGCAAACTTCATACTGTTGTCATTCCACACTGCCTGTTTTACTGCCAGTTATAGGAAACAACCATCTGCGGGATCAGTCCTTCCCGGTAAATTTGTCTGAAAAAAACGTTGAGTTCAGAAGTGACTGGGGACTGGCAATCAAAGGGAGGTGGACACAGAGGGCATCAGTGTATAAGCCTTGTTATCCTAGGAGCCGAGAATTCAGAAGATGCATCATCACAACAGTGGAAGAACTCAGACAGCAAGTAGCCCACCTACATAAAATCTCCTTCGGTTTTGTGTATGACTACAAATGCATGAAAATTTCACTAAGCTCAATGCGTTTGTTAGTCAAAGTGGTTTGCTTATTAACAGTTTAGCATAGAAAATGCAGATTTCAAAGTGTTAACAGGGTTCTTAGGTGTCAAATTAGACTTCTAGAAGAAAATTCTGTGAACTGGTGTGTTGCATGTTCCCAGTGGAGTTTTAATTACTCAGGTTTGTGACTATCTATTAAAACAAACTCCTTGACTCCTCACCTGTCATGTCAGAGAATGGCTTAGCAAATACACAATTTCTGCTCTTACAGAAAAATCTTCCAAAACACAGGATGAGTCATGACAGTCGCATCGAATTCTTTGCCACTAAAAATGTACTGCATTAGGTGCATTTTTCAGATTTTGTGGTGAAACGTTTTACTTGAGCAACATTAAGGCCAGAGACAGATATAGCTTTTTTATTTCAACACTTCCAGATGTTTCAGACTGTTATTTCAATAATAAGACTTCATCCACCCAAATACTTTTGGGACAGCAAGAGAGAAGAATGTACACGTGCTGTAAGAAGAGATACTTAAGAGCACTGGACCCTACTATCAGCAGGGGACCAGCAGCTCACCTGAGGCCTAAACACATCTCAGCTCCAACAATGCTCTCAAAATGGGACATACTATACTCACACAGAGATGAATTTTAAGCCAAACAATGAGAGGCTGCAATAACATTCCACAGTGAAGTCTGTGCAAGAGGAAGCACCACATTCCCAAGAAGCTCTACAGTGCCTCAGCCTCAGCAATCCCTTGCCAGGCTGTTCAGTCTCCTTATGAGTGTGCAAAACTCGGTTTCAACTCCTACACTCTGAATTACTGGGAAACTATTCATCCTGTGTCAGTGCTGCCTGGATGGATGGGGGAAACAGACATTTTCATCCACTTTCCCCAAGTAGCTTTTCTATGATGAAAGAGATGTAATGAAATAAATGGTTCACAGTTAGGACTTTAATCCTGTTACTAAAAAAAATAAGGCTCTGACTGTGAAAATGAGCAGACACGAAATACTTTGCATACTAGATTGTGGAATATGCTAAACAACCATTTAGCCACTTCAGAGGTCGAGTATGAATAGCCAGATTCAAGCAGTAGGGTATGTGGTGTGTTGCCCTGCTAGTCTGCCACTCATTTAGCACGCCTGTCAAGCTGCAGCGTTCCTGAGTATCAGCCACAGACAAACGCCAGAGACCCCTGGATCCAGGCATCAAGATGTTCCCTCTTGCACAGGAAATGAAGTCATCAACAGGTTAAAAGATTTTGCAGGAAAACACTCAACTTGAAATTAAGTTGTTCCCACGTCTTAGCAATACCACAGAATTTCAGTGGGGCAGAAATATTTTTGGAAGGCCAGGCAGATAGAAATAATTTTCTGTTATAAAACTAGCCCATGCCTAATAAGAATCAAGGCTAAAGAATTAACACTGCATGTTACTCTCCTGTTGATTATTTCTCAAGTACTGAAACCAAACTGTGAGAAGTAAATGAAGACAATCTCTGTCCCAAACCCCCTATAAACTAAAATTTACTGAATTCTCAGTATGCCCACAATTTGTCGTTTGATATCTTCTTTCTGCTTCTGTAAATCAAGTACTCAGTCACCTAACAATCTCTTCCATGCAGTTCACTGTGAGCTGTTGTGTAGGGGAGGCTAGGACCTGGCCCACGAACATTTGATCTTCTCGGACAGAGCAATTTCCTGAAATGTAAAGTTGTTCTTTACGGATCGTATAGAAATAAAGACTACTTCTCTAAACTCACCACATTCAAATGGATCAGTTTCCTTTCTGTTATATATTTCTTAAACACTCTGGTATTAAAATTGTGTAAAAAGGAAGAAAGCTAAAACATCTGTATCTACCAGTTTGGTTCACATGGCATTAAAGGCCTGTTAAAACAACCAAGAGGTAAAATATCCTCTATTTAAAAAAAAAAAAAAAAAAGTTGGCATTAATTTGAATCACTGTATTGCAAGATTACAGCTGGAGAGATTAACTTACACATTATTTCCACATATAATTTTTTCCTTCAGCCTCTCCCCAGGTACAAATTTGATTAAATTATAATGAGATACCTTAAAACTGTTTTCTCACAGGAGTAAACTCTAAAAAGAAATTTAGTCTTACATCTGGGCAACATCCACATCCAACACTATTACTTACAAGTCTCCAAACATTATGCAGCAAACTTTTTTCAGGAAAACAATTACCCTTTTTGGCTTCCCAAGGCTGGTGCTGTGAGGGGACCTGCTGCTCACTATGTTCTAGATGTAGTAACCCAAAGAAAGCCACACAGAAAGCTATCCCACAGACTCCACAAAGAAAGAGGATTATTAGCAGTTTGATGTTAAGATACATCAAAAAGAAGCAGATGATCACTTTGTTCTCTTTTCATAATACAAATCAATCATGTTTTCATGATACATTGTTAAAAACGAAAATGCCAGGAATTGATGTGTTTCTATATCCTCATTACATGAAGTAAGTGGAGGGGCATACTTTGATAAATACAGTGAAGTGACAGCCACTTTGGAATCCAAACAGTTAAAAATATACATCTCATACATTTAAGGGTGATCCATACAGGAAGTAGCAAAAAGTTGTGAATTAGCTGCCTTCAGACCCACCAGTTCAATCCACCCACACTGAGCACAGATCAATTTCATGTAATTGGCCTGATCCTGTAAACTAACAAGGGCCAAGGAAAAGTGAAAGCATCAGCAACTCCCTGGCTCAGCCGACAAGGGACCAGAAGTGTTTCATAGTGCCTTGCCAAATGAAACCCAACTTTCACACAAGTTAAACACTATGCATTAAATCACACATCAAATAATTACATCATCTGCTTAAACCCATCCGAGGTCTCCTTCGTAGAGATATTACAATTCAAATAAATCACGACTGTTCAGTAATTATTGATCAAGCAGACTGTCAACGTAAAAGCTCGATCTCAGCAGCAATTCCCAAACTTGAGCTTCCTGTGGCTGCGCCACTAAGAGCGTCAAGTCAGTGTGTGACACTACTGCAGCAGCCATTCAGCATGACACACTCTGCTTCCTCACCCTCCAAGAAAGCTATTAATTGCATGTATTTAAGCATTAGTCCAATTCTGTTACCGTCTTCAAACTGCCTTGCCAGAGCATACACATCTGTGGTTCAACCCTCCGGGGTGCTCAGCACTCTCACTGCTAGGGGAGGCCACAGGGATCGCTCAGCAACTCCCCGCCTGCAGAATCATGCCTCCCTTCAGGAGAGGAGGCCAAAAACATCTCAACAAAATCAAATCCATGAATAAAATTTGTTCCTAAATCAACATCTGGATTTCTTCAGAAAAAAAATCAGAGACTGTGCCAGCTAAATGATCTCAAAAGATTTATTTATAAAGTCCTGACAAGCTGGAGGTATTTTACTTATTCCTGACATTCAGCATAAATGCTCCATCTCGAAGAGGCTCTGTAATTCTTAATGATAGCTTTTTAGAGGTCTCTAAATCAATTCATTTCTTTTGTGCTACTTAGTCCCTTGCCCCTCTTTGGCTCTGACTCAAGAAGTGAAACTTGAAGCACAGGAGCTGTGAAGAGTAAGACAGTGGAGGTACAATACTCATTAATGTCTTAAGTGCCTTACTGGGCTGGGACAATTCTTAGCCCTGTTATCTACATTTGCACACATTAAATCAGTCCTTTGAAAGCCCTCTTAGACTGAAATCCCCTCTTCCCTGTGGTAGACTGAACTACTTCTCCCCTGAGGATGTTTGGCAGTCAGTCTGAACAGCTCTTCTGCAAAGTGCCCCAACGAGCTCCTTGCTTCTCATCCACAGCACACCTACTCTGATGCACGATCGAGATCCTACACATCTGTCCCGCCAGACAGGACCTCAGTGTCCCATACCTGATGCAAAGGCTACTCCCCACACACAGTTCCTGCTCACCCAGCCCTGCCCGGCCCCTCTGGCCTTTTGTTAAGGCTTCCCTTCATTCTCTCTCTTCTATCTTGCCCGCATCCCTGAGCACAGCAGTACCAGGAGACACAAAGTGACGACAACAGAGACTCCGTGCCAGTCTTGCAAAGGGGTAGGAAGAGCTGAGATCTCTAGGCAGGAGAGCTCTATGGGGCAGAAATACAGAGTTACCACTGGTGCAGTCAGCCAGCCAAGCACTGCCACTGGCATGGGGGAAGGTGCTGCTTCAGGACTCAAGGTCCTTAAATCAGCCCAAAACAGACAATGGGATTTGCAATCTCAGAGGTGTATCAGCCTCTCGGGCTCTTCCTCACCTTTGGGAAACACTGCACACTCCTGACTCCAAAACATGAAAATGTTTATCCTGTCCTCTTAATCATATCCTCACAGTCTTCTTCATTTCTTCTCCAAGGCTTTCAGTGAACACACTGCAATGCATACAGAGTTTCCCCAATACGGCAATCTAATGCCCAAAAAAAAAAAAAAAGAAAACCCACATGCAGTCAGACTCTGAAAGTTCCTGCTAGGGATGCAACCAGTATACTGGCTTCCATTTCATTATACCACAGCTAGAAAGCAGAACTGTTAAAAATTTCTCGCTCAGCATTTTCACTTTCCAATTCAGTATGCACATACCAGTTTTTTGGCTGGGCTTTCCCACCAAAAAAGAGACTGGTATCAATTTTTCCTGCATTATCTGCAGCCCCAGTGTAATTTTTTCCTTTGATGTTTCCAAGCCTTCCTGCGCATTTCGTAGGCTTTACCTGTAACAATTTCTAGTTTCTGTTAAAATGTCCATGTTCACGTGACATCTGTCATCTTAATAACAAAAGACCAGAACTTAGGCATCGTGATAACTGGACCTTCTCTGTCCTCCCCATGGCTTGCATGCAGCTGCAGCTTCTCCCTCGTCTTCATGAGCCAGCTGAACGTGCCCAGCAACGCAGCAACACGTGACACCCGCTCAACTGGAGCAGAGGACAGCAACCACGCTCCTTCATTCATTCTTGTTTCAAAAAGGAAGCGGCCCATAGGGGCCAAACCTACAAGAGGAGACCAGGCCTAGGGACAGCCAGAGAAGCGAGCATCCAAGGACCAGAGAGAAAAAAGGAGTGAGAAAGAAGAAAAATCTGGTTCCCCTCCAAAGTTGTTCTTCTATGACTCCTTGTGAGGTAAACCATTCGGCTCCTGAACAGCACTCATATCTGAATCATTCTGCAACTGATAAAAGCTCCCTCGCAAATCAAACAGGACACTATCAAAATACGTGTTACTTTTCATTTACTAATTTCATTGCCATTATTTCTAGAGCAATCTCATTTCTGGCATGAGAAAAGACAATATTACTTTAGCAGAAAACATGTAACAACAAAATGCTGATTAGAGAAAGACTGCTTAGTCTTAATGGAGCCAGAAACAACTATAGAAGCATATTCTATTATAAACTGTAATTATATTGCTTCTTAAAAAGAAGTAACAATACCTCAAAATGAAATATGTACTGTACTATAATAATTGTGGAAGAAAGAAATTTTTCCCCTGACCTAAAAAAAAAAAGATTAGATAGGCAATCCACCCAAAGGATTGGTTCAAATCAAGTCATAAAACATATGTGTCTGAGCACAAATTGACAACAGACTTTTTTATTGAAACTGAGTAAGAGTTAAAGGGAGTCCTTCTGGTTTGATTACCATAAAAAAGCACATGTGAAAGAACACTACAAGATAAAATCATAGAACCTGGCCAACCTGGTATTTTCAAATCACCTCTTTTTGACTACAAGCAGCTCTACAGCAGGCTTAAACAATCTATACTGCAGACAAACTATTATCAAACAAGAATAACTATTTTCACCTTCACATCTAGGACATGTTAACATTTACCTATGCACATTTTGATGCACAAAATGCATACTCGGTTTAAATTTTATGTCTTTACATGCAGGAACAATTTAGGTGGTCAGGTTCCACCCTCCGTGTATTTGTTCTCGGCAAATTGCAGCTTGTCTCAATACATAAAACATGCACGTCGGAGATTTATTTTTGCTCTGGCATGTCACGCTGGAGGTAGGCTCACTAAGAATGTAAAATATCTAAAGGCAGAAGGGCATCTGTTTTTCAAACTGCATTCATTTCCCTTAGTATTAAAACTAGCCTAAGACCCTTGGACGTAACTCAGCGGCAATAAACAGAAGTAATTTTCCAGAGATCAAAGGACAAACAAGGATATTATTCTCTCTTTTGATCACTGGTCTAAAACTGGGGGGGGGGGGGGAGCGGAGGGAAGAATAAAGCATATTGAGTAATTTAGTGATCAATTAAACATCTTTTCCATAGATTATTTGACCAATCAGCTTCTCAAAACTACTGGAGTTAGAAAGATTAATGTTCTGGACCACTTGAAAGCTGGCACTCTAATTCTTCTTACAGTATAAACACTCATTTCCTATCCCGTTAATATGTGATTGATGCTGAGCTACTCTAAACAAATTCTCTATGATATTATCCAATTAATATTTTCTACAATTCAGAAATAGATGATTTAAAATGTGACAGAACATGCTTGCAAGCCATGAAGCTATGGAACTATTTCTTTGTTATTCCCCAAGACACAGCATCAACCTCTGCATATTTCTGAACACACGAACAGTTGAACGGCACTAAAGCAAGTGCCCTACTTCACGTAAGTGATTTAGTCATCGCTGGGTATTTAATCATCAACGCATTACCGCAGCAGGCTATGCTCGGCATGTTCAGGTGAATGCATGTTACACAGGGAGGGTGCTGAACTACTGCAGCAGTGCAAGCAGGCCGATGGTGACAGAACAGCTGAGGCTGGAAGGCACTTTTGGAAGTCCAGGGTCAGCTGCAGCAGGTTGCCC
>NW_010243729.1:0-4228 GCF_000690775.1 Eurypyga helias | reverse complement strand
CACGCTGCCGGCCCCGGAGGCACGTGCGGTCCTGCCTGCGCCGCTGCGCCCTTTGCTGGCAGCGTGACCCTTACGGGTGGGTGGCATTTCCAGGGCAGGCAGAAGGGAGGAGATAATTTTAAACCTGGCAGATTATAAGGTAACAAAGTTAAGAGTGCCTGGCACGGTGTATTCCTGGACTATCGGTGCCCTAAAATAGCAGCGGTCAGGAGCAGTGACCCCGTTTCTGCGTCCTCCTGTGACAAGATTTGCTGTTGCTCTCCTTTGCCGTGCGCTACCGCAGCGTCTGGGAGGCTGAAGCCTTTTGGCAGGCGGTGTGGTGTGGCCAGGGCGAGCTGCCTGTCCCCCCGCATCCCGAGGGTCCGTGGGGGTGGTTTGCTGCCTTGGTTCAGTCCCGTGGGTGAGAGGGTCAGGAGCGAGTGAAGTCAGATGGGGTTTTGGTGCGTGCCTGCCGGTTCCGCTGTCCTCTGAGCACGCCCCAAGCCGTGCGTGCTTGTTACACACTGAGCGTGCAGAAGCTCGCGTGCTGAGTGCCGGGCAGGCGAAGCAGCGAGCCGTGCCTGTGTCTGAGCGCCTGGCACGCTAGCTGCTGTCTTTAGTGTTATCTCTGAAGGCAAGTGGGTGAACTCGCTTCGTGTGGAAACCAAAGAGCTCTAGGGTGTTTTATAAAGCGTCTTCAGCTGGTTTGCGAGGTGTGAGTACAAAGTGAGCAGGAGACAGATCCTCCTAGCTCCATGGGAGTGTTTCTGCCCTGAAGCGGTCTGCGTTAGGAGGAGATGGCTTAGAGACCCTTCAGTCCTCTCGCTGGCGGGAGGGGTCGGTAGTGGGGTTCCTTTTTGCACGTGGACGAGTCAGACACAGAAGACGGTGGCTCACTGGTGTCAGATTTTGGCTAAAATATCCTTGAAACAAACTCCTTAGCTCAAGGGAGCCCAAGATTTGCCACACCAAAGGTCTTGCTGGCAGCCTGTCAGCAGCCCGAGGGCTGCACCTGCCTCGCAGAGGCATTTGCATGAATATTTCTGATCGGTAATGCGTGCTTGTAGCCTGACTTTGCTTCTCTCGGCTTCCCTTGCGAATGGAAATTCCTCGTTTTAGGAATTTCCCTGCCGACTCCTGCTCGTGCCTGGAAAGCCTTGCGTCAGCGCAGACCTCGGCTGCAGGTCTCGTTCCTGAATCCTCCTCCGCCACGTTACCGCCAGGAGCCAGTGCAGGAGTGAATCCAGCACGGACCTGTTCTGCTCTCCTCCACACCTCGAGCTGTGCTGGGAGTTTCCATTAATTAACCTCTTCGCTGCTGCCCTCCTCCCCGGCACAGCGCAGCTTTACGCCTGGGTGGAAGCTGTGCAGTCTTTTGTCCGGCGTGTGCCCGTCAGGGGCTGGCTCCGGTTGGCCCCCGGCACGCTCTCCCGCTCTCCTCTCTCCCACGCCACGGGTACCTGTGCCACCCCGGGGCTGGCGGCGTGGCTGAACGCGCATGGAGAAAACACCGTTAGTCAGCAGGTCACTGGGGTTGAATTTCCGTGTGCGTCCTGTGCCAGGGCCACAGCGTTGGCTCTGGCTGTGAACCAAGCAGCAAAGTGGAGCAAAAGAATTGCAGACAAAGGGCTTTTATTGATTAGTTATTAACGTCGTTCCATTGAGCCTGTCTGAAACCACGGGTTGCTAAGATATATGTTGTTTACATCAGGTTTCCTGCTGGGGTAAAGCTGCCCTGCTTCACTTCTTCCTTTAAGGAGATGTTGATAATTACCCTGGAATATTTTGTGAAAATGTAGATAAATACTGCAGTCGGACTCTGAGCTTCTGTTTAAGCAACCTCACGTTTGGAGTCAGCCGCATCTTGGGCGCACTTACCCTCCTACTTGGTGCTAAAAGGAGTTGGATTAAAAGTTTGGATTTGAGCCTTAGAGTACCATGGGAAAAGTGCTTGTTGGATGGAAAATCCTTCCTGGTCACTGAATTCCCGTGGTGCCTTTCCAAGTTCTGCAGGGTCAGAGCCTGGAGGGGCAGACCTGGCCTTGGAGCTCGATCCAGGCGTTGCCTGCTCCTTGTGTGGGTGCTGGACAGTATTTACGGTGTCAGCTGGGTGCTCGACCTCGTTCCTGGTCTCATGGGGTGTGCATGTTCAGGCTGTGGCTGCAGCTGAGTGCTGAACTAGGGCTGCTAAGGTCTGTAAGGAGCAGCTGGAGCTGAAGTTTCCCTCTTCCCCCCTCACTGGCAGGTACAGTGCCGGGCTGCCCTCCTCGAAGCTGGTGCTGAGGGTCACTTTGGGTGCTTCTCCTCATGCCGGAGTCTCAGGTGCTTTGCTGCAGGCCTGGCGTGGCTCTGGACGGAGTTGTTCAGGCGAGCAGCGTCGGGCCAGAGTGCTTTGGCAGAGGTTGGAGGAAGGACGATGTGTGCTGTAGAAATCCTGGGCCGTGGGGAGCTTCAGGAAATCGCGTCATCTGTGAATGGGGGACAGTGATGCTGTGTGGTCACGTGTGCCGAAGGTCACTCAGAATCAGAAATGAAAGTTTTGTTCCCTTTCTTGCGCTCTCTTGCTTTTGCACTACAGCCCTTGAGCAAGCAGCCAAGCAGTGGCAGGGCCCCTTGGCTGGGGCCTGGGGCCTGGGCAGCACTGCAGCTGGTGCCATTGCCGTGCTGGGGGGGCCTTTCCCCTCTGCCACTGGAATTTAACATAGCTGCATCTCGAGGATAGCTGGGGGGTTGAGCGTAACCTGGTAATTCATGCCAGGTTTAGGCCAAGCCCAAGCTTCTGTGGACGGGCTCCTTTGGGATGTTCATTCAAGCTTCTTTGGGGTTACCAGATCCCGGACACCATGTACCAGACCGCATGCATCACTTCTCTGATCCCTTGCTTGATGAAGTAAGGGCTTATTTTCTAGATATTTATATATTTCTGTGAAGAACTCAGCTCCAGGCATGCTGTTGGTGCACCAGTTTTTGTGCAGCTCAGTGGAGGCTGTTAGGAATGGGATCCACTGAGTTTCGCGGGCAGCGGGTTTGGAGGTGTTTGATTAAGGCGGTGAGATGTCTTGGTGCCGGGGCCACTGGCGCCACAGGACTTGTATAAATAAATTTTATTTGTGCCATACTCACACAATTAAAGCTGGAGATCTGGGTCGCATTGAATGAGGTTTATTTTGCTTGTCAGGCCACACAGATTTCATTTACTTTGTCTGGTGTTCTAAAAACATATAGGAACGTACACACATCAAAGCTAAGTTTAAGAGCTTGAGTAAAACCCACAGCAGTAAAGAAGTGCCCTGACGGGCTTGTATCAATGTGAAGTCCATGGAGCGAAGGTTTACGCTCCGTAGGTTACAACAGAGGGTATTTTAACCCAAGAAGCCAGCCCTGCGCTGTGTGGGCAGTTGGTTACAGCCAGCTGCAGTCTGGTGGCTGCTGTGTGTCTCTTGGGTGCTCTGGGTCAGTGCTGGGAGAACAGGGAGCAGGGGATGCTGGGCTGGTGGGGTGTCTTGTGTCCCCTGAGCCCGTTCACCGCTTACGGACCGAGCATGATGTGCTATGGAATGAAATCCTCCTGCGGTCAGTTTGTGTCGGCTGTCTGGGCTGTGTGTCCTCCCACACTGCCTGTGGTGAGAAAGCTGGGAACGCAGCTGCAGTATCAGAATCTGGGAAAGACGCTGAATTTGGTGCAAGCTCTGCCCAGCACCAGCTAAAAAGACACCTTGTCAGTACTTTTCTCAGGGTAAATCCAGAAACCCAGCCTCATACCAGCCACTGTGAGGAGAGTTAACTCTGTCCTGACTACAACCAGCACGCTCTTGCTGGTCCGTTAATGGTGTTGACCCCCGTAATGTTTGCCCTTGGCGGAAGGGGTTTGCCCTTTGTGGGCTTGGACCTTGGAGTGGAAAGGGGCTGGTCAGGCTGTTTCTCTCCACGTCCTGCTGCAAGGGGGAGAAGGAGGTTGGTGGGGCGGTGTCTTGCTTTCCGTTTGCTGCTGCGATCGTGGCGTCCCCAGGGACATGGGGGTTGCTGAGGCAGCGGCAGAGCTGGGGTTGCCTCAGCAGCTTGGACTCCAGGGCTGAATGGGGGGGCAGCACGTGGTTTATATTTCAACACTCCGTGCTGGAGTGAAAGGGCAATGAAGGTGCAGCATGGCTGGGATACGGGGTGGATTTCCAGGGGTATGCCATGGGCCGGGGCATGCTGCGGGCTGGGATGTGCTACCCCAGGGCCTCTGCTTCCCTCTTAGAAATGT
>NW_010243728.1:19260-19467 GCF_000690775.1 Eurypyga helias | reverse complement strand
CTGCCCGAGGAAGGGGCCGGGCCTGGGCCTCGGGGTCCTGTCGCCGGTTCTCGGTTGCTCCCGAGGCGTCGAAGGGCCCACAGTGTCCCCAGGAGGTGGCGGCCGCCGGCAGCGCTCCAGGCTTCCCGCCCGCCGGGACCGCGGCCCTGAGGGAGAAGGCCTGGCCAAGCCTTGGAAGTAGCGAGAAGTTTGTGGGCTGAGCACCTG
>NW_010243728.1:18489-19209 GCF_000690775.1 Eurypyga helias | reverse complement strand
AGGAGGATTTCGGGACGAGAAATAGGACTGGGAAAGGGAGAGATCTCCAGAAGGGCAGGCCCACTGCAGGGTCAGGGCCCGAGTGCTACATCTAGGATATTAAAGCATCAGTGCATTATTATCCTATTAAGGATTTTGACGTGGCTTTTTAAAAGCCTTATTGCAAGAGTGGGGAGGGACACCGCTCTGAGATAAACCTGCTGCACATGGGCATGCTGCAGTCCTGGATTTTTCCAGGTGCTGTCTTTGCAGGGACACGGCTTTGCAATGAGGCACGGTAACGGCACTCTGCCGTCAACCTCACCTCATGGAACTGTGAGGCGGTTGGGAGCTTTTCTTCCTCCGCCCTCTAACTGATCCCATGGTTGTGAAGAATGTTCTGGAGAGATAAAAAAGAATCTAATATTGAGCAAGCCACTCTTCAGCAAGACTGGACAGTGCTTAAGTATATAGGAGGGAACACTTTTGAGAACTGTTTTCAGCAGCACTAGTTTTGAGCACAGTCTGTATTTTGCTACTGGATTTTTTTATGAGTTCCTATTTTCTGATCTGTACAGTTAATAAAAAAGCAGCTCCTCCCAAAAATCACTGCCCCCATCTTCGATACACTTCCATAATAAATTTTACCTATGCATAAATAAATACATTAGCAACAAAGGAGGGGTAAGGAGAATCTCCATCCTTTATTGGATGTGGAGGGGACCAGAGTGACAAAGGATG
>NW_010243728.1:0-18442 GCF_000690775.1 Eurypyga helias | reverse complement strand
TTCAGGTACCCAGCCCCCCTGAGCTGCAAGACAGGGATGGGGAGCAGAATGAAGCCTCCATAATCCAAGGGGAAATGGTTAATGACCTGCTACACCACTTAGACACACACAGGTCTATGGGGCCAGATGGAATCCACCCAAGGGTGCTGAGGGAGCTGGTGGAAGTGCCCACCAAGCCACTTTCCATCATCGTGCTGGAGGTACACCACCAGTCTGAGGTAAGCAGAATGTAAGTAGCAAGCAGTTAGCTGGAACCTGAGGGGCTGCAAAAGCATGGAGGACAGTCAGTGCTTTGCATCTTTGCTTGGCAGTTTGACCCTGAGGCCCAGCATGGCTTCCTTGAGCTTCCAGGGAAGCAGCTAGGCAAAGAACGTGACGGGCAGGGACGTCTAGGTGGTGGTGTGGTGCAGGCCTTCTCATGCCTCAGGAGGAAAAGCAAGTGGTTACACTTTTGTGGACTGTGATCAAGCAAGAAAAGAAGGTAGAGTATGCACTGGAGGCGTCACAGATGACTAATTAGTACAGATGTGTTGTGACATTTTGGATGAAGTTATTACGAGTACAACTGTACCGTGACCATTTATGGCCAAACTGGTATTGGAAAACCCTTCACAATTTCAGAGGAGCCCCAGTGAAGAACATACTTGGGAATAGGATTTGCTACCAGGTATAACACATTGTATCAAACAGTAGAAAAACTCAGAGAGATTGATACTGGGGGTTTTTTTTGTAAAATCCTCTCCTCTGGAAATCTAATGAAAAGGTCTTTGATCTGAACCCTATTCCCAGTGTTGGAGAAAAACTGCAGACGCTTGATGATCCCATAAACAAGACAGGTGTAAATTTGAAAGGCTTGGAAGAAATACCTGTACAAAACAAAAATGAAGCCTACCAAACCTTGGAAAGAGCTGCAGCAAAAAGAACTACTGCTGCAGCTACTTACATGAATACATATTCCGTCTGATCCTACTCTGTTTTCAGTTACCATCTACATGAAAGAAGCCAGAGCAGTGGACAAAAGCTTGCTGGAACTGGGAAGATAAACTTGGTTGATCTTGGAGGAAGTGAGAACCCTTTGGTTTGGGGCACTTGATAAAAGAGCTTGTGAAGCTGGAAATACCAAGTCGTCTGATCTGACTGGAGAAAGAGTTACTACTGTTCTGTGGAAGGAGACACAGCGAATCTTAACTTCAAATAATCCTTCAAGACTCTCTTGGAGAACAATGTAGAACATCAGTAATTGCCCGGGTTTCTCCCACATGTATAAATCCTGAGAAAACATTCAGTGAGTACACTGGGATAAGCTCACAGAGCAAGGAACATAATGAGGCCTGAAGTTAACCAGCAGCTGCCAGAAGGAGCGATTATTAAGGAAGATACTGAAGAGACTCAGCATCTGAAAGGAGACCTTGCTACAGCATGAGAGTAAAATGGAGTCTGTCTTTTCACTGAAAATTCATGTTGCCCTTAAAGGAAATCCGACAGTTCAAGAAGAACACGTTGCAGAGTATATTGTCATAATCAGCACCATGGAAGAAGTGGAAACAATCACTGAACCATTCAAAATTAATAAAAGCGAACCTTAACAACAAAAACAGATCTGCAAATCAAGGAGACAGAACTGAAAGAAGAACAAAACAGATTGCAAGAAACCAAGGGTGTGTGGTTTCAGTTTCGGAAAACACCAACGAAAACCTTCATGGCACAGCTAGGCATTTGGTTACCTGGGTCATAAGAAGGCTGTCGATCAACACAATGCTATCCTCCAAATACATTCGTAGGAGAAATGAATGCTCTGTTCAACAAATACAAGATTCACTTAGTGAGAACAGTCTGAAGCAGCAACAGATGTTGACATCTTATGCATATTTTATAGGTGGCCTCCTATCTACCAGTTGTTCAGCAGCTAATGTATTTGTATCAGTGTCTTTTGTCTCTGTTAAAAGGTTTGTGTCCACTGAACTTTCTCATATGTCTGAAAAAATATTACAAAATAAGACTCTGCCATTTGCTAGTAAAGGTAGGATGTTGAGGTTGACTGAGGAGCAGATATGTGGCTTAGGAAGAGCATTAAATATCTTGACATCAGTGGTGGAAATTGTCCTGGAACTAAGCTATCGGTTTCAGAATAACATGAAGAAATTTTTCTGCTGTGGCTGACTGGATGGAGTGCTATAAAAATAAATTAGTATCTTTTTGGGATATCTGTCTCACTATGAAAAAAAAATACAGGAAGAAACAGACTTATTTTGAGCTGCAAAATATTGTGAGAATTTAAGAGAAGATGTGGAAATGGCAAGGCTTGTACGTAGAAAGAATGCAAATGAATTAGTGTGCTCACTGCAAAGCCAGCTGGACCTACTGGCACAGGAGACTGGGCCTGTATACTGTCAAAAAATGGAAGTTTGAAGACCACCATCAGTGCTGGGTCAGAAAATGTTTACCTGGAACCTATGGACCTGGTCAGCAATAAAACTTGTTCTTCAAAACAAATTTATTGCATGTCTGGATGGTTTGTTCCAAGAGCTTAAGGACATAATTTGAGAAAACAAGAAGATCCTGCTGGAATCCACTGTCTGTTCTCAGTAACTTAGCAATCTCACAGATGTGTCTCAGGATGCTGGTAAATGGAGTGAATGTAAAACTGCTCAGGCAGTCAGCTTTATGGATCAGTCCAGGCCTCCTTCAGCAACGAGAAACAGCAGCTTCCCTGTTTACAACAGAAAACAGGTGGTTTATGACTGAGATCAGTAGTTTGTACTGGATGTTTTGCTCTGCATCCTGCTGCAGTAGATGTGGCTTGGAAGTACCACATTGCACAAATAGATCATACAATAGATTTTATTATATGCATAGCAAGAATACAAATAGTCTTTTGTGTTCAAAGATCCTTGGCATGCTGCTGGTACTAAAACAAACTCATCAACGATTTTAAAAGCATTGGAAGTCCCCCAGGAGAGCTACAAACCGACGGCCTATACTGACCTTAAAAAAAGAAAGGGTATGTCATGTTGCTGCCAGCCACATTCAGGGTCTCGATAGCTGGGCTCTCATTCAGAGTCCTGACTGAATGACTGCTAAAAAAAGAATCTTCTTATTGATTTCCAGTATGTGCTCACTAAAAGCCAGTCAATAAGGAAGTGCTTATTCAAAGAATGGCACTGTCCTATTGGTAACTGGAAGCTGGGAGCTAGACAGCAAGAAATTCTGTGTAAGGGGGAAATGCAATGGATTTATGTAACGTATACAACTCCTCTCAAGAACAATAGTGAATCGTGGTTTGCAGCATTTACAAAGTGCATGACTGTTAAAAAGACGGAAAAATTATCCTTAAATATAGACTTGTCAGGCTCTTTTATTCTACATATGTAAGAAAGCTTGATTGCTACAAATATACTCCCTTAGATATATTTTGTAAGTCTGACTTTAGAGATTGGCATCAGTGTAATTTCTTTATCACTGCAACATATGGCAGTCTTCCCTGCTGCCAAAACATGGCCATGTTTCAGCCTCAGGGTACAGCTGGGTTGAACTTAAAACTGAGACTGTTTTCAAACATAGATACAGAAATTTACTTCGCTCCTTCTGACACCATAAAGAAAATGTAAATTCAAAACTCGTGTCACCAAAACCTCAATGAACTCTATAATGCCTGGTGGTTCCAGCCATGCCAGGAAGTGTTTTTTTCTTCTAGTTTTTTGGATAACATCTAAAATGATAACCAGTCACTACTATCTCAGGATCATCTATCACTCAGCTATCCACACTGAAAACTTCAGTTCAAATCCCAGCGTGGATTTGCAAGATTCTGAATGTTATGGTGATTTATGGTGAGTTTCCCACATAACCACAAGTTATAGCAATTTCCGTGTGCAATCAATGATTCTCTAAACCTTCTGTTCTCAGAGGCTTTTTACAACTCGTCTGTACTTAACCTATCATTTCCTCTTAGAGTGCCCTTCCTGACTGGCAAAGCTGAATGTAAACCTGCTGTACTGCTGCATCTTATCCCAGCGTTCTGAAAATTAGGCTGATAAACGCAGCCAAATCCTAGTTGCATTTGAAAATATGCCAAGGACCACTATTCTGATTAAAACCATAAAAATATCAAACACTCCACTAAGTTCTGAGTAGTTTGCTCAGCTGAGCATTTACCCGATCACATGACAGGACCACAAGCATCTAAAGCAAACAAGCAGAATAAAGGTCCAACATTTAAAAAAGGAAGAAAAGAATCAGATCTGCAATCCCATCCTCTAACCTGCAACTGGAGCTAGGAGAAAACCTGTGCGTGCCTTGCGTTTTCTGCTTACTGGTGGAGCCAACAAACACCAATTGCATGACAGCACCCGCTTAAAAGAAACCCAATGGGCAACAGAAAAGTAAAATAGGTCAGGGAGTAACTATTCCCTTCTCAGCAGTAGGTACATAAATAGTAGTGTTAGCTGTAACATCAGAGTAGTCTATGTTACTGCTTTGACCTGGTTCTTTCATTCGGAACAAGCTTAGTCAGCTGAGGTGACATTGCCTACAAGAAGGAGGAAGCTTTCTGATGGGTAGCAGGGTGTGTACAGTCCCATTTTGATCCTTGCGATCCTTGCGATCCTCTGCTACACATCTTGAATACAGCTCTGGATGCAGCACGGAACATTACAGAAGGGAAAAAAAGAAGCGGAGGTTAGACAAGAAACTAAGAAAACAGTTCTCTCAGCAACCCATATAGTACCGTTTGCAGGTAAATTGCTGGCCCCTGACAGTTAACAATTGTTTTATTCCTCCATCTCCCTTTTCTGAATGCCCCCAACTCCCAAAGAACAGTTGGGCACAGCTCAGCCCGTGGCTGCTTTAAACAAAATCATTCTCCACTTCTGAACTGTTGAAATCAAAATAGTCTGGCACATTAGATATGACAGTCCACAGCTTTCATTTCTGTGAAGTAGGAGGTGTATTTCTAACACCACACAAGCATGTTACTGCCAGTACTCTGAAAACATAGTTGCTCCATTTAGCATGTGGCTGCTGGAGGAGGGACTGGAGGCTCTGATGTACGAGAAGTTCTATGACCAGAGGAAAGGGATCACAGAACGGCTGGCAAAGGAAAAGCAGGTGTAGAACCTTAGGGAAAATGGTCAGAAAGCAGGACCATACACTCCTGCAGTGCTTATTCCACTGTGACAGATGAGCTTGTACATAAAATGCTTTACTGAGCCTGGTGCAAGCCTTGGCACTGCCACTCTGCTAATGAAAACATCAGTGCAGAGCATTTTGCATGCCTTTGTTTTCAAAACCAGTGTACCTGGGGAGGCACAGCCTCTTCAGATTACTTTCTTGAGCTTTTTCTTGCATTCAGGTCCTTCCTACAATGGACAGTAGCATGGAGATAGCGAAGATCTGAAAGAATAACTGAATGTATGCTGCACTTTTAATTCTGGGACAATTAGACAACCAATCCTCTCCCTCTTAAGACTAAGAGGGAGGATGCAGGTGCTAGAAACCAAGGAAGAAGAGAGTGCATATAAGTAACTTACTGAGCTCAGCCTATCTGCAGACTTTCTCTAAAGGTCCTCATCCCTTCCACAATTAAAGCTGACAGAGCTGACCTCACTGCGATGCCTTCAAAAGCCTGAACGATGAGTAACACAAAGTTTTGTTTGAGCCACTTGCTGGTGGCTCCCTCTCATGAGGCAGGAAGCAGCAGCTACACGAAAGACCTTACTGCAAGCAAGCTCTGGAGCCTGAAACGGCATCCAAATGACCCAAAGCTGAATATCTGATTCAGCAGAAAATTTGCCACAGTCCAGAATGTTAATTAAGAACAAAGTAACATGTACACCAGCAATTCCTTCCTCACAGAGTTTTAAAAAACATGGTTTTTAATTCTATAATCATAAAGCCCTGTAAATCAGAAGAGTATCTGAAGACTAGCAGAGTAAGAGCTACCAGGTACACATTAGAAACACAGCGTGTGACAGAAATCTGAGCCTGTGTCCTTAGTCTTCCTCAACCTGGGACTATTTACTTTTCAGACACCACTTTAAGAACAGCTGATTCCATAACTGGTCATGGAGTTCCAGTCTTTTGCCATGAAGAAGCACTTGCAGGCATCAGTTATTTTAGGCACCCTGCACTTACAGTTTTGGGTTTACTAAGTTTCTGCAAATGCTACCAGTCTTGTGACGTTCTCAGTGTATGTTCTAACAGTTCTCTGTGTTTTGTAGAGCATGGAAGGTGTCCCTGCCCATGGCAGGGAGGTTGGAACTAGATGGTCTTTAAGGTCCCTTCCAACCCAAACCATTCTGTGATTCTGTGATCACTGAAGGTCCTGCATGGCTTCATGTTTTCAGGGCTCGAATTCATAAACCATGGCAGGAAGAGCTAGGTAGATTCCCAAAGTAATGATGTTCTGAAGATACCAGTGATGCTAAGTGTCAGCTTATTCAAGCATCTCAGTGTGCGACCTGAGACCCCTGCACCTTGCCAGCTTTTCCCAAGTTGTGTACTGTAAGCAGAAGATGTTCTTGTTCACAGTCTGTGAGCCCACTCACAGTGGTACTTGTGCAGTTTGGAAATCCTAGTCTCTGAAAGCCTGCTATTTTTGTGTGCATGATGGTGCTGTTAAATCAGTGAGGGAAGAGCTTTCATAAGAGCCTGTTCTCCCTGCCTGCTTTTATTCTAGAATCATAGACTGGTTTGGGTTGGAAGGGACCTTAAAGACCATCTAGTTCCAACCCCCCTGCCACGGGCAGGGACACCTTCCACTAGACCAGGTTGCTCAAAGTCTCATCCAGCCTGGCCTTGAACACTTCCAGGGATGGGGCATCCACAGCTTCTCCGGGCAACCTGTTCCAGTGCCTCACCACCCTGTAGGGTGGAATGTAGGATAAACCTACACTCCCCCTAAGTCCCATTTAGTTTCTGAAATCCTGTGTACAGATGGTTCTTAGTCTTTCACAGCTGTGCCAGTATTTGTCACCATTTATAATGTGTATAAAAGGACCCTCATACCTCCAGAGTTCTGTAAAACTGAACACACAAATCGCAAGGTCTGTACTAACAGAGCCACCTAAGTGTCTAGGAAGCAGAACGGCAAAATGGCTTTTGAGTAACCCAAAGTGGAAAATGTAGCTTGTGATTCTGCTTCTCAAGGTTCATGCCTTTAGGTTATTAAAAACAAATTGAAAATATGATCTGACTAGGATGCAGAGAAGTCTGAGTCCTGATTTAGATTTAAAATCTTTTGCTGACAGAGATAGGTTGGGAATGGGGGAAAAAAAAATCCCCACAAATATAATAATTTGGCATAGCTGTTACCAAAAAAATGGTACTGAAATTGTGATTATACCTGAGGGGGAAAAAACCAAACAACCCTGCTTTATCAGCACGCTTTGTTTTGCTGAATACGATAAATGGCAAGGATACTATCATGGCATATATCTGTACTGCTGTAGTTTCAGCAGGTTTTAGACTAACCTAGCCAAACTTGTACTGAAACAGCGGAGAGCTCACACAGGTTATGAACATCACCTGAATGTGACTGTAACTCTCAGCTCTGGGACAGTCTATAACATTCCAGACAGAAAGGGGTAACAACAATTTTTACGTGTCGATGTGGACTGTGTGTGCTAACTAACCTGTGGGTCAAACGACACTCCCTGACCTGTTTTATGTGGTAGTACAGATAACCCACTTATGCTTTGCGTTTTCAGATAGAAAACTTGGATTAAAACACCCATAGTGAATGGTTTTCTGCACAGGCAGTGAGTTGAGCTGGCTTACCAGGCAGCCAGAGGGGGGTTTCTTGCAAGAGGGCTGAGGGGTAGATATCAGCAGAAGGATTCTCCTTTAGAGACAATGCACTATGAGATCACAGCCTTAAACTGCTCCTGCTAAGCACACAAGAAGATGCTTGAAAGCCATTTCAGGGTGACGGATTCCTCTCCAGGAACCAGGCACCTTGCACACATGGTCTGCTCAGACAGACAGCAAGTCATAACGGCACAAGAGACGCTAAAAGGCAGGCTGCATCTAACGTTCAAGAGATGTACCTGATTTATGAAAAAGTCTAAATCCTGTTTAAGGTTGGAGGAGCGATAACCTACTTCCATTCCAGCTACAGTCAAATAGCCTTTTTTTTTAATCTGAATCTGAAATCACTCACCAGAATGACAAGCCTGGAGTGGGAGTTGAATAATCTAGTCTGAAGCCAGGAGGGTTGGGAGTTGTCTGGGGGGTAGCTCTGTACATCTGACAGGAAGAGACAAAAAGCAGCAGGGAAGGAGACAGTTTATGGAAGTTACTAAATGAAACATTTGGCTTGTGACAGCAGGAGCTATAGATGACAACAGGCCCTCCTGCCCATCAAAGCAACAAAAGCATAGGATAGCACATGTGTGTGCACGTGTGTGTGAATGTTGTATGTTGGGGGCCTGAAACTCAACATGGAAACTATCTCCTGTTTCCTGCTGTGTTCAGAAAAAAAAGGGGGCTATGTATATTGCTTGAAAGGAACATGACTCAAATGAGCAAGATTCCTTGAGGAAAGGTCCTTGAAACCATCATCTGGTTCTCCCAGTGGAAAAAACCTGCAAAATTGGAATTACTGGCAAATACTCTGGCATTAAAACAAATATTGTTGCCATTCAGCTCCCAGTCTAAAGGAGCACTAAAGAAAATGTAAGTAAGATCCTCTCTGACACACACAAGTAATTCATTAATAAAATACTAAATTGTAAAATTAATGTTTGAACTTTTCAGAGTTTAACTATTATGAGGAAACAAGGAACACATTTTCAGAGGTTTTCCTTTATTTTCCGTAATCACTTTTACTTATACATTTGCCTATTACACTTCTGTCTTTTACTCTTTGTTTTCAACTCATGCACTGTGCTACAAAAATGTACCTTATTCCTTTATGCCTCAGAAAGACAGAACACATCTGAAAAAAATTATTTAATTTTAGCAAAAGGTGTGACTATTGTTTTCAGAATTTCAGTGTTACTTTCCACTCCATTTTCTAACCGGTATTAGGAAATTATGGAAGAGTCTGAAATAAATATCGACCAACTGGAAAAAAAAAAAAAAAAGGAAATGGTCAACATCATTAATTATAAAAGAAAATTACATCTTTTCTTACTTGTATCTGCAACAACCTAAACTGCATGAAGTTCATTTTGTGAGAATACCCATGCAGAGTATGCTGCATTCAGCTAGTGGGGATCACTGGGAGAGAGAGAGAATAGGTTCTGAAGGTGATGTTCTTCTTGTGAACAGGCTGTAGCAATGCTTCTCTCGCCTGTGCCCAAAGAGGAAGTATGACACTTCCACAGAGGGGTAGGAAAAAGCAGAAAACACTGCATCATCATAGAAATTAACCATTGCAAGATCACCCACATTTTCCAAACAGATGAAGGTATTAAATACCTTCTGATGGCTGAACAAAGGGTGCAGGAGCAGCTTGCAGAAGTGTAAAAATCTCAGTTCTTGGTGGGGTGAGAGGTGAATTTCACTGTCCTGCAAAGAGGGAAGTGCCACTAGATGCCCTGCAGGCAACCTTTCTACAGGTCTGCAAGAGGTTTTATGCCCGGGCAAAGCTGGCCCATGTCACAAACTGCTGAAGAGAGCCTGGCAGTACATCTGGCAAGAGAAGCTTGGGTGCCGTAATCCAGACAGGCCATCAACAGACAGTTCCTCTGGAGTAACTTAGTGGATGGAGTTATTTAAAGTCCCCGTTATCCACAGGCTGAATGTCCTGGTACTTAGAGGTGGAGCAGAGAACCTCATCTCAAGGCAGCAGTTAGGTGCTGAGGTCTGGTTCCACAGAAAAGTGCTCAGAGCTGTTTTTGTCAGTACCTTACTGCAAACAGGTTTCAAATTCATAATTTCTTACCACTCATCATTACAGCCTTCTGTGGAGGATTAAATTTCTAAATCCATATTAGAAAAACATGAGTCATCCTGACAAACTGCTTATCAGGTGAAGAAATCTTGACCATTTTCAGCACTAATTTTCTAGCCAAAAAGTATGTTAATCCCTGTACGGTTCCTGAATTGATGCTCAAGAACACCGCTTTTGCATTATATTATGTACATAGGAAAGTGTGGTAGCTTCATCTTGATCCCAAAGGCATCTTACGTAAAGAACAAACTGCCTTCAAGGAGTCTCAGTAAGTCTGCGTTATAATGTTGGAGCTCTGAAGCTTAATCATGTCCTTATTACACAACCTAAAAATGAACTTTTAGTACACAGATGTAGTACTTCTTTAAATATTTGGGACCTCTTTAATGGTCTATTTTAGTAGCCCCTAGAGTAACCTGACAGTTGCATATTTAGACACTGTTTCTCATCCACGTCCCACATGCTGCCCCCAGATTTTTGACGCTGTGGAAAGAAGAGACACAAAAGGGCTCTCTAACTTCAGTAATGATTTCCAGTTGAACTCTAATACTGGTAGTCACTGTTGGTATCATTCAAACATTTTCTTATTTCCCTAATGCATTCTCCACCAGTACAGTCTGTGTATGTAAGATCTCAGGGAAATGGTGAAACATCAGATGAAAAAGGCTCAGAAGACACATATTAAGAGTGCAATTCATTTTCTGTATCACTGTGCATAACGGATACTATGTAGGAGTAACTAGAGCAAGATTAACTAAAACAATACAGTCTTAGCTGCATCCTCCTCTGTGAACTCACCCAACCCCAGCATTCTTTGCATACACTAATGATACTACTGCACCAGGTGCAGACCATATCTTCTGTGGTGGACACCACCCCTCTTACAACTGGCTTTTTTCTGTAATGTGTTGCAACAATCCATACTGTTTCATTCCTAAATCAAATGAAACAAGAGAATTCAGAGTAAGAGACGCAACAAACAAACCCCACATAGTAGATAAAAGTAGATAGTTATGAAAATTTAGTTATGAATTTCCTTCCTGACCCTCACTCGATCACACCCCACGCCTGAGAATTTGTGATCCATTTCAAATACCAATTTTTGTCCAGAGCCTTGGATTCTTTCACATAATTTTCATTCCTATTTATCCTGTTCTGTATAAATGTTACTGAAGTCAGTGGGACTTCACATGTTTTAAGATCAGCCCTTAAACAGTTACTATTTAAAATATGGAAAAAAAATTGAATGCAATCACAAATTTAAGAAAAGTTTGGGTTTGAACCAGCAAGAATTGACTTGTAACTCTACTGGTGACTGCATATCTTATTCTAAGTTAGATGATGGTTTGTCATTTGTTTCTTAGACTAAATGCTAAATTAATATGATGTATTTCTCAGCTCATGCTCTGTAGCTGATCTTTTGGTAATGCAGTGTTACACGTTCTGCTTTACTTCAAGCCTTTTACTTAGAGGTTGTAACCCCGTGGTCACATTTTCTTTGCGCTGCAGTCAGGCAGTTTCCCCTAACAAAAGCCTCTTCTACCATTAGTGTAGATGCATTTGCTTCTTGGAAAAGAGAGGACTCAAAATGGGTAATTATTACCAGCAGATTAGCTTAATTTCTAATTGAAATTTTAGTATACTGAGTTGAAATAGCCACCAGTGATTGTAATTTGCTTTTTTTCACGTGGCCAGATTTGAAGAAAACCTTGGTAGGAACTTCAAGAAACCTTAAGACAGTTGGAGATTATTAAATGCAGCGACCATAACCATTTTACTAGATGAACTGTAAATAAATTGATGTAACTCTAGGCCTTTGTACCTGTTCATTGGGGTCCTTGTTATTCAACTTGCTCACCAAGCCCAGATAATTCCCTATTATTTACATATATTACTGATAACACATCCTTCCATTTTTTTTTTTTTAGGATTAGATGATTACCTCCTTGGGAAAAAAAAAAAAACACTAAGAACTTCTGGCCTGTTGTTCGCAGTTTTCATGGTCTGAGAAAGGGTTGGTGACAGAGCAGGGAGTGGACTATTCTGCCTAGACCATGTTGTTACTACGCCTTCAGTGATAAGCCAGTTACTAAAATAGTTGCTGGCTTTCCACAAAAAGAACATGTAAGTAACTTTCACAGACAATATTAAGTTAGTGATTTTAAACAGCAATTTTTTAGCACAAGTTAAGAGGCATTTGCCTCAACAAGGTTTGTGTTGACTTTTTTTTTTTCTTTTAATGTGCTTATGGTTTATGACAGTTGCATAGCCTTGGTTTTCACTTGTTACTTTCACAGTAGATCTTTGTCAGAAAAAGACAGTAATTGATACAGAGTAAATACAGCGAATGAAACATGTTGACCAAGGGTAAAAATACATAAGAGGAAAAACAGGGTGCCTAAAACCTTTTATCTATGCCCTGATTTCAAGTTGAGGAGAAGGACTTGGGGGTACTGGTGGACGAAAAGCTGGTCATGAGCCGGCAGTGTGCGCTGGCAGCCCAGAAAGCCAACCGTATCCTGGGCTGTATCAGGAGAAGTGTGGCCAGCAGGTCGAGGGAGGGGATTCTGCCCCTCTACTCTGCTCTGGTGAGACCCCACCTGGAGTGCTGCGTCCAGCTGTGGCGCCCTCAATATCAGAAGGATAGAGACCAGTTGGAGCGAGTCCAGAGGAGGCCACGGAGAGGATCGGATGGCTGGAGCACCTCTGCTATGGGGACAGGCTGAGAGAGTTGTGCTTGTGCAGCTTGGAGAAGAGAAGGCTCCGGGGAGACCTTATTGCAGCCTTCCAGTACCTGAAGGGGCCTACAAGCAAGTTGGGAGTGGGGGGACACACACGACACAAGGACTTTTTACAAGGGTCTGTAGTGACAGGACAAGGGGTAATGGGTTTAAATTGAAAGGGGGGACGTTTTGGTATCGGGAAGAAGTTCTTCACGGAGAGGGAGGTGAGGCACTGGAACAGGTTGCCCAGAGAAGCTGTGGATGCCCCATCCCTGGAAATGTTCAAGGCCAGGCTGGATGTGGCTTTGAGCAACCTGGTCTAGTGGAAGGTGTCCCTGCCCATGGCAGGGGGGGTGGAACTAGATGGTCTTTAAGGTCCCTTACCACCCAAACCATCCTGTGATTCTATGATTCTATAATAATTGGTAGACTATTTGGGTCCAGGGAGGGGCAGGGAATTCAAAAAGAAAAAGATGACAGCACATGCAGCCTTACATCACAAAACCAACTGGTTTTGTATTTGTTGTGTAAGAAACCTCAAAGAGGTGAAGGGGGATTATTACGATGACTGTTGTTCACATACAGATGCGTTAAGCTCATTTCCTATTTGCCACCAGTGTTTCCAAATTTGGAGATTCAATCAGAGCTTTACTGAAGACTAGGTTTTGTATCATACTGAGAATTGCCTTCAAAGAGATGTTTCAGAAAGCCCTGTTAGGAGCAGTAAGTAGAGGGATTCCATTTTTGTATGTTGCTTTTTGCAATGTGGATGGCAGTGCTGGAATAAATAAAACAGGAACCAGTATGTTTCAAGCAGGTGGAAGTGGGTCACTATGTTAAAGTGTGGCTCCCAGTACCAAAGGATTGACTGGATTCCTTTTCCCTGTTTTGAGACATGGAAGATATTTCAGCATGACATGATTTAAATTCAAAAATTTCAAAATACCTGATAAAGCTAAATAAAATTCCCAAACACACTGAAATGGAACTCTTGTCACTTTAAAGCAGTTTCTTTAGAGAAACCTTTTAATAAGTAAGGAATCACAGTGCTTATGGTAAGATCAGCCCTTGGGTAAGATCAGCCCAGATCCGATCAAACTCGAGTCAAACAACTACGTTACTTCACAGCCTGCTTTGGTCTACAGTTTGTCCAGTCTTCTGGAATAATCATAGGTTAAAAATAAAAGTTCCTGTTTCCCTCCTTGTGCCTTTAATACACACTGTGCCCACATGAGACTTCAGAATCACCCTTTTTTCTGGTCATAATGAGAGAAAGAAACAGACTAAGTCTTATGATATCAAAGCAATTACTGTTCTCTTTGAGGGCAATTCTTCATGGAAGGTGTCCACTGAGTATGGAAAACCTTCCTGGAGAATAGGGAATTATCTGGGCTTGCTAAGCAAGTTGAATAACAAGGATCCTAATGAACAGGTACAAAGGCCTGAAGTTACATCAGTGTCTATATAGTTAATCCGGGAAGGTGGCTGTGGTTACAGCATTTATCAATATGCAACTTATATGTGCACCATGCGCTCTGTGACAATGTATCAACATAACACAGACACAGCTAACAGCATTCCTAGCTAACATCATTCCTACCTTTCAGGTGGACAATCGTTGGCCTGCATTTTTTCAGGCCCAAAGAGATGGTGTTTGTCTTGGGCGATCCTGGTGCACCAGCAAAGTCAGCCCAGGATGAGCCACCTCTCCGTTCCACCCAGTTTCTTCTCCCCGCTGGTCCACCTCCTCATGGGGGACAGTACAGCCGCTTCTGTGACTGCTGGAGCGAAACGACCTGGGTGCAAAGTGCAACCTCTCACAACCAACGTGGCAACAGCTCCGGCTCATGGTATTCATACTCCTCCCATCTGCCTTTCGTTTCTCCTCCGGTGTTTCTGGTACCTTTTTGTGGGACCAGTCAAACTGCTGGTAACTGATCCAGCTTAGAAAAATTACGAGTCCTCTTTTCTTTATTAAACCAGACCAGCTATCTGATGTTGCTCGCTCTGAAGAGTTCCTACAACCCTGCTCTGGCAAGAGGAATGAACTGAAGCCAGGATTACAGGAAAGAACAAGGGTGTCCGTTCTCTCCACTAGTATTGCCACTGAGAAAACAACACGAGGAACTGAACCCTGTGAGTAAAGACAAAGTAAAAATGCACATGGAATTGCTATAATGAATTAATTCCAGTAGCAGGCTGCTTCCTTCTCAAATATGCTGGCTCCCACTATGCTTTTCCAAGTCAAAGTAACCCACTAATTGAGATATAGCAGATGATAGGGAATTATGGAAGATGACGTCAGGTATACCATGACACAGCCAATCGGGAGAATTTAAATATAACCTCTTTGAAAAGAATGTTATCTGACAAGGAGCTAGTGACCTGTCTGGGCTGGTGTGTGAGCCTGTAAACATGACCTTGCAGCATTCTCCATAAACTTCATCCATGTAAGGACTTGACAAAAACTCCTTTAAATAAAGCACTGCAGCCACCTAGCCTTGAAAAGATGCAAGTGTTCAGCACCACGCTGATCACAGCCTGGAATTAAGAAAAAGCCTTCCATGTATTTGAAGATACTGCAGGAGCCAGTAAAAGGTGGATCAGTTGAAGCCAATAAAACAGAAACAAACTGAATTAGGTAACAGAACAGTCAGAAATCACTGAAAGGCAGCAGTGATCTAAACATCTATCTTTCTTGAGTCTGTCTTTACAAAGTTGCAAGACAGTCATGTTTGCTTGGCTCGTAATCAGTTCTTGCTCATGCTGTGTTCTCCGGTTCTGCCTAACGCTGATGAGATAAGGAACAAATGGATCAATGCTCTCATTGTATTTACTGGGAAACCAGCAATTGGGACAGAGGACTCAATTCCCTGAATCCTAATTATACATGAATTTCCTAAAGTATCCCTTTAGGCTGCCATAAATTATGAAGCAATGACAACAAAAATATGAGAAAACAGTATCAGTGGTAGAAAAAGTTGACAGAATCAAACACAAGCCTATGCCACTGCTGCATAAGGGCATTTTATTTTTCCTCTGCTGTCTACCTCTGGGTCATTCCCAGACCATAAATCACGTAGCAAACCTCACCTGCCTCCTCTCAAAAATTCTCAAGTTGGGCACCCATTACTTAAAAATAAAAGACCCTTATTTCACTGAAATTACCTGTCCACCTGGACTAATACTCCGATTCCTGCTTTTCTGAATAGTAAAGGCAGCAGAGAAACCTTAGTAGTTGCTCACAGCAAAACATGTTAATATCACACAATCCTACTGTCCATCCTCTAGTAGCTCAATCAGACATTTGATGCTAGGTAACTGCCAAAATTAACACTGGATTTTCCATTCAGCTAAAGAACTAGCTGAGGATTAAAAAATGAAGAACACACAACATAAAATCAAATGAAAAACAGAAACAAAAGATTCAAAGAACGGTCACAAATGTACTTGTTATTTTCCAAGTGCACAGTAGCTTTAGAAATTTCTCTTGGAAGTGTGGAAGTATTAAAAGGAGACCTAGTGTGGCAGCCTATAGCACACGTACACTGTGCCAGTTGCAGTGTTCTTCTCTGATGTGTTTGATGCTGTCCGCTGTTGAGAACAGCCTGCTGGTATGCATGAACTCAGCTGGATAGTCTGTGTTCTTCTCATGGGCTGTTTTGTTAAAAATCTACTTGAGAATTGATCTGTTTCTTTTGTTATTTTTAAATTCCCTGGAAAAAATTCGAGGCTCCTGGTTCAAGAAAAATGCACCCCGTTTGTAACACTGCCTAAGCAGAATACACACAGTTTTTCTGCTGTGGGGAAGTACACATTTGTTTTTTAATAATCACACATGCATACACTTTATACAAGCTCTTGATTACTGATATTTAACATCAACATGGTCATATTGGTAAAATACCAAATTACTTATAAAAAAAGTTTTTAGTCTCAGTTGTTCTGCTTGCTACAGTCTAAGAAAGATTCTTCAGAATAAAAATTTTGTACTTCTGATGCTTCCCTGTAGATAAAAAGAACAGCTTCGTGCCATCCTCAGTGATAGGAAGTGACAGGCAGAGCATGACATCACTCTTTATTTTTGACTGACTGCCTTCTGGTGCATTTATTTTGCTCTCAGAAGTGTAACAGCAGTACTAGTCACATTCAGGCTTTATGGAGACTGAAGCCCTGTACCGAGTTTGATCCCAGAAGCGGCAGTTCTTAGCTTTTAAAGTGAAAACCTTTATTTCCAAATTTGGCACAATGGATTGCATCCACAGGCAGATTAATAAGAGCACGTCTCAGACAAATGCTAAAGTACACATCAAAGGTCTACTACTGCCAAAGGCATCCAGGTGAATTTTACCATTACAGCTGCACCAGATAGGCTACCACTTACAAAAGTATCAAATCCTGCACTCAAGAACATCGGTTGACTAGTGATATTTATTTAAACTCGCCACCAGTCCGAGTCCAGCAGCTTTTACCAGCGTCCAGGTTCCTAATATCACTACACATGCAGCGCTTAAAGTGAGAGGGTCAGTGTTTATTACCAGAGAACATAAATTTAAGACATGTTTCCATCCTTCTCCTACAGTGCGAGTCTTTAAAGTGAAGAAGTGGAGAAACTGCACGTTCAGGATTCCCCAGGAGAGCAGGAATCCAGCAGGCACCATGCTTACACTATCCTGTCTCCATTGACTTTGTAGATCAATTTGGCTTTCCTTCTCCGCCAGCCTGTCTTTGGGTCTCCTCTAAGGAAAACACTGTCACTCATTAGGCAGTATTCAAGCACGCTGTAGCCTTAATAACTACCACATCATCGTTATTACTAAATAATGCTACTAGTAGAAGACCAAGTTCTGAAAACCCAAGTTTTGCATGCCCACAGCAATAAGCACGATTAGATGGATGCAAGGGCAGAAAATACAAGTTTTCCTCCTAAAAAAGAATACAGCAAGAAGTTGGGTCTTGTCTCTGTCATTCAGTAACACTCCCACTCCAAGGCACTTCACTCAGCCAACTACTACCACGCACTAAAAGAGTCTGCAAACAGCACATACACAAAAACATAAAGCAACTACTTATTGGCTAATTCACACAGTGGCTGGAATTAATCAACTCCTTTGGTGAGACACCCTATGAGTCTTGGCGGACCCTGCAATCATGTGGAGGAGCATCGGGCTCCATTGCTTCTTGCAACAAGCAAAGAGTCCTTAGTGCCCTTTCTGCCTTCCTTTCTCTCGGGGTTTTGTATCTTTTCATGCTTATGTTTTTCTTCTTGAATATTTAAGCTGCTGATTCCATCTCAAATGATTTTACCTCTCTAAAACTTTACCTTTCTTATCTCGCAGAGCTGAAGACTGAGTGCTTTCTTACAGCTCTTTCTCATAGTTAGTGGTTTTTGCTTAAGTCGGAAAGTTGTTCAGTTGGGCTGGAAGCGAGGGGCTGCCCCCTGACCCCATGGCATAGCCCACACATTCTAAACAGTACTGGGGAATTGTCCGGATTGCCATGGGGAGTACATCTTCTGGATGACATCTGCCTATAAAGTTAGTATTCTGTCACTTAGTAAACCGGTGAGATGCCTGTGAGGAAATGCTATACGCATCAACGACAGTAAGAGGCACAACATCCCCAAATACTTCCATGTTACCGTTATCCAAATGAAAACCTGGGAACGTTTAAACAGAGGGTGAGGCCTGCCCGGCACACCGAGAAGCCCTCTCGCTCTCCCTATCAGGTTCCCGATCCCCAGTCTTGCTGCTCGGCCTCCGCTCCGTCGTCCCACCCGATAAATCAAGCGGCGACAGTTACGACATGACGTACCGGGGAGGGG
>NW_010243727.1:11257-14843 GCF_000690775.1 Eurypyga helias | reverse complement strand
TTCCCTCCAGCGTGTCACTGCATCATGACTGCATCATCCTTCAAGGTTGTGCGTGTTGCAGCTATTGCTCGTCCCTGACAGCTCTTCCGCTTCCCTAACCAGCGCCGAGTTACCCTTACTCAGCCGTGGCTGTTCTTCACAGCAGCACAAGAAATAAGGGAGACTTAGAGGGTTTCCCCGGTCCCCCGTGGCTGCCTCTGACGCCTCTCACCCCGGGGATGCTCTCATCGTCCTTGCCTAGAAGTGAAAACACTCCCCAACAGGAAGCCCTTCCTGGGAAATACATTTGTGTGTCCCAGCAGTGGCTCGGTGTTCATAACTTCTGTAGTTTGGCTGCAGATCAGGCCTTTTCTGCTGGCATGAGCCGCAGGCAGGCAGCTCTCCGACATCTCACACGCGCTGGGGGAAGGCGGCTTCTCGCAGGAGCAGTGCGTTGGCTCGTTTTGGGGAGATGGAGAGGGTTGGGTGCAGCCTGCCTACCTGCTTCACAACTGCTTTTTCCGGAGGCTGCCTTGGCGAGACCCACGCTCCCCCTTTGCGGTTTTTCCACGTTATCCTTGGTGCCTTGCGGTGTGACAGCGCGTGATCGGATGCGCTCGAACAGAGCCGGATACGTAGCCGGGAACGTACGGGGCTGCCGACCACGAGTCGTTTAACCTGTTCACCGTGTTCCTGAGCGCAGCACTGCAAAACCGGCGAGGCCGACTGCCCCGCCCGCGTTGGCGCCTGCGCTCTCCGCGCTTCCGACAGCCGCGTTTCCAACCAACGCGCCCGAGGAAGCCGTCCTCAGACGTCTTTCTTGAGGTGCTCCCGGCGGTGAGAGCGCCGTAGGGAAACGGTTCCTTCTGCCGTCCCTTACGAAGGGTGAGGCTTGGCCGGAGGGCGGAAGCGGCCCAGAGGGACTGTGGCTGGAGTTCTGCTGGTGTCCCTTGTGCCACTGCTCTCCGCTGGCGCCCGAGTGCTGCCGTTCCGAGTCTGGAACTGGGAAACACTTCCCGCTGTCTTGAGCGGTTGTTTAAGGTTTTCCTCTTCTAGAGGCAAGAGGGGCGTTGGGGGGTAGGGAGGTGGCTGCAGGAACCTTTTCTGACACCGTCACGGGAACAGAACCCGGTTGATTTGGCAGCAGGCCTCAGCGCGTGGGAGCTCACCCTTGTTGACGTTCGTTCCCCCTACTGTCGTCAGCACGGGGCCCTGTGCGGTGCGCGGCTCCCCCAGCACACCCTGGTGTTCTGGAGGGGGAAGCTCAGCAGGGCACCCCGCGCTGGTGCCCTACGCAGGCTGGGGGAGCGCGCGCAGGTTTTTCCGGGACGCCATTGGGCTGGTTTTGTCAGCGCAGCCGGTTCAAGGGAACCCCTGAGGCAATGCCCCAGCGACAGGCGTGCGGGCAGCTTGCCGACACCTGACCCGCGCTCCCGCTGCAGCGCGTGGCTCTCTCCTGCTTGGGTCTTTTTTTGCAACAGCGCAAGTGCTTTTAAAGCTTTACCGTGCAAGACCCCCAGCTTCCGAAGCCAACATCAACCCTACCGTGGGTATCTGCAAAGGGATCCCGTAAACCTGCTTCCGCAGGGAAGCGGTGCCGTTAGCTCTGTATTCTGACCCAACCTTCTGGCCCAAGGTGCCCGGTAATTTGCCGAAGCGACGTCCAGTTTTCAGTTGTACCAACCTCAAGCTGCCCTTCGGTTGTACCTCAGCTGAGTAGCTGCTCACCCCTCTTTGTGACTCATCCGGACATTTTTTACTTGTCTTTAAACACAGAATTTAAGATACTGGAAGAAGTATCCCGGGGATGGGGAGAAAGCGTTACAGCATCAGCTGTGGATGTACATTCCGCACTGCAGGGAAAGGAACCCAGAGCTTCAGCCACGTCAAAGTGCCTTTGTTTTCCACCTTTAAGAAAAACACCACGACTGTCACATCCTATCTGTATCAGAATGTTTTGATCCTAAAATCGAAGCCTGCTGGAGTGCTGTTTCCTTGTCCTCGCCGCTCCTCTGGATGCGCAACCAGCCGCAGCGCTTCCTTTGAACGACGAATAGTCACCGAGCGGTTTGGGCTGGGAGGGACCTTACAGCCCACCCACTTCCAACCCCCTGCCACGGGCAGGGACACCCTCCCCTAGAACAACTACCCGTGCAGAAGCGATGGTTTCCTCTTGTTTTCCAAGAGCAAACGGAGACTTTTCAGAGGGTTTTCTTTCGCCAAACAGCAACACCAGCACTAGAAACCGGCCTGCTTGCCTCAAAGTATAAAACCGAGCTGAGAAAAGGGCAAAACGATGCCTTTGTTTCCTCATGTGTTACTAACAGGGCTCCTTTCCGACTGCTTCAATCACCAGGACATCCGTATTTTCCGTCAACTTTATTGATAAAATAAGTTCAGTGTACAGTACACAACTCTAGCCGTAAACTCTCCCCGAGCCGTCCGCCTTACAAAAATAACAGGTACGCGGTGAAAAAGAGTCACTCCGCGCGCCGTGAAGGTCCTTTAAAGTCCTCGGGGGGTCAGTCAGGCCCGCGGAACCACAGGGGAGCCGCCTCACACGTGACGACTGGGTGTTGATAAATTAACTCACGTCGGTTTGGTTTTTAAATTCACAAAGAATAAACACTCATCAAGCATTATTCCCCTGACGGAGCAACCTGAAAGAAGTGCCGCAGGCGGACGACCCTTCCCCGCTACGCAACCCCGGGGGCCGTGCTCCCACGACGGACCAGAGACTCGGCGTCAGGCGGACAGAAACGCCTCCGGCGCCAGTCGCTGGCCGAAAAGCCGCTTCTAAAACGAACTTCACCGAACCCAACGTTTCTCAGGAGTTGGCGCCCAATAAAACACGCTCTGCTGGGAAAAAAAAAAAAAGAGCCATTGCTTCCGGCAAGCCGCCGGCTTGCAAGCTGCTGGAGGAACGCAAGCTGCAAATCAGAGACGCACGGGCAAAGTTTTGCGGATAACGAGAGCGGAGAAGTAGATTTTCTGCTTGAGCTAAAACGTTCCCTGAAAAATTCCCCCCCCACAAGGGTCCAGCAAGTTTGGAAACGGTTAAAACTCTTATTTTTCCCCCTCCTCCCCCTGCACACGACTGTCCTCGATATATTCTTAAGCCCAGGAACAAGCTCAGCGGCGCTGCAGAGAGGTAGCAGCTTCTCCACTTGTACAAAAAGCACTGTGAGACCTGGAGGGCTCCAGTCGTCTGTCCGACTTCTTCAACTCTGACGGCAGCCGTAGCGCTTCAGTGACTCCCACGGCGGCTCCGGAAAACACGGCGGGAAGGAGGGAGCGGTGCACAGCATCAGAACGCTCAGGGGTAGCTCCCCAGAAGTGAGTTCAGCGGGAACTGAAGCTCCCCTCGGAGCTGGCGTGCCTCTACCTTGCGGCCGGGGAAGCCAGGCCGAGTCAAAGGGAGCTCCGTAAAGCCGACGCGCTCGGAAGCGCCTGGCGCCAGGTTCTCTGCGCGTCGTCCTAACTGAAAACCCCGTCTGCCGAGGTGACGGCCGACGGCAGGACCCTGACTGCGCTCGGGGAGTTATTAACCAGCCAAGATGCCCAGCTGGGGGTGGCAGCTGTGGGCCTTCCGGTTCCTGGGGCCCGC
>NW_010243727.1:1433-11177 GCF_000690775.1 Eurypyga helias | reverse complement strand
GCTGTGGGCCTGCCGTTTCCTGCGGCCGAAAGCTTTCGCTCCGCCGCTTCGGGCGCGCGTTGCTGGTAAGGAACACGTCAGCGCGCTGGGCAGAGGGGTGATACGCGCCCATGCTGGGCGTGTTCCTGCTGCCTTGACCGGGAAGGGGTAGTCTGGGAAACAGGAGCTATTTCAGCACCTCCTCACCACGACAGGCCTGTCGCGGGCAGCACTTCGGCCCGCACGCAACACAAGCCCCGCTTCGATCGAGGAGAGCCCGTGCCTTTCACCGCTGCCACTGGTTCAGGAGTGAAAGCGAGCAGCCGGCCAGTCCAGCGCACCGAGCCTTTCCCAGCGCAAACGTAACGCGTACCTTGCCTAAAAACCTTCTCCGCGACCTGTGCTTAAACGAAGAGTACCGATGGCAGGCCTGTGGGCTGCCAACTTCGCCACAGAGCTGCTCCTTCCTTCCCCCAGCCACCCTGCCGCTGCTGCCGTCTGGGTGCTTTAAGCCTCCCGGGCAGGGAGTTTGGGCAGGCCAGGAGCGAAGAACCAAACGGGACTACTGTGGCATCTTCCCGCTACAGTGCTTCTCTGGGGAGAACTCAGCCCGGCTTTCTCTCCTGGGAGCGACAGCTGAGGCAGGATGACAGGATGCCGCCTCTGCTCCCTAGTGAGGTGGGAGCAGCTCTCTTCCCGTTCTGAGCACACGGGTAAGCGCAGGTACGTTAAAGACGGTTGCGCAGCTGAAGCGACAGCGGTGGAACGACTGCGGAAGCAACGCGTAGATTCCCAGACGGGATACCACGGGGCGAGGGAACGCAAATCCCAACGTTTTATGCCGCTGACCTACCCTTTCCACGGAACGGGCTTGTGGCAAGATCAGAACTTACTAAAGACTCGCCAGAAGGCCAAAATGTAACGTGGATCGTGCGCAAGGCATATTCCCAAGTTGCTACTTTTCAGCCGGAGATCGGACTTTAAAGCTGACCTTCATTATGTAACAGGCGTGCTCGAACTCTGGATGAGCGATAATTTACGTAACTGATGTGAAATCTTG
This sequence comes from Eurypyga helias, assembly GCF_000690775.1. NCBI lineage: Eukaryota > Metazoa > Chordata > Aves > Eurypygiformes > Eurypygidae > Eurypyga > Eurypyga helias. The sequence goes on along the minus strand of NW_010243727.1, from coordinate 10,138 downwards.
TCCTTTATCCATAAAATGACTTCATAGAAAAATAATTCCCAGTTCAGCAAGTGCATGAATCCATTTCCTGCTGCAGTTAGGTCTGTGGCAATTAACCCATCACTACGGTTTTGGGAGGATACCGATTTTAATTTGCTTTACGCAGTATAAAAGCCACTGAACGGGAGTTTGAGATGCATTAGCTTGCTGGTGCCCTATTCGGTAACAAGTGCTTGACAAGTGACCCCTGATACTCTGTTTGTAAAGTGTGCAACTGAAGCGTGTTGACTTCCACAGTCTTTAGCTTTTCCTCAGGCTCAAATCGCTGCTCGTTACTAATCCTGACAGAGACGTACTCTCTGATGCATCTTCTTTCTTGAGGTTCAGGAATGATTCTCTAGTTATTTGAAGAATTTCTCTCAAGCCTTTGTTTTCTTGCTATAACCAGAGAAAGAACAGGCATTTAATGCAACTCCAAAAAGAAGGCAGGATAACCACACCGATCATCTCCCCTCTACTCCAATCACAGGTGTAAGGATTACAGTGCTGGTTTGCAGTCAGGTCGTGCCGTTACCTTCCCAAACCAAGAACACGAGGTTTCTGACCCTCTTACAGAATCACGGAATGGTTTGGGCTGGAAGGGACCTTAAAGCCCATCCAGTTCCAACCCCCCTGCCATGGGCAGGGACACCTTCCACTAGACCAGGTTGCTCCAAGCCTCATCCAGCCTGGCCTTGAGCACTTCCAGGGATGGGGCATCCACAGCTTCTCTGGGCAACCTGTGCCAGTGCCTCCCCACCCTCTCCGGGAAGAACTTCTTCCTGATATCCAATCTAAACCTCCCCACTTTCAATTTAAACCCGTTACCCCTTGTCCTGTCACTACAGGCCCTTGTAAAAAGTCCCCCCCAGCTGCCTTGTAGCCCCTTCAGGCACTGGAAGGTGCTATAAGGTCTCCCCGGAGCCTTCTCTTCTCCAGGCTGAACAAGCCCAACTCTCCCAGCCTGTCCCCATAGCAGAGGGGCTCCAGCCCTCGGAGCATCTCCGTGCTCTCTTGAAAGGGTGTTAAGCATCAAAAAAGAAAGAAAAGAGCTCCAAACACAGAGATGGTAAGAAGAGGGTAATTAAGTTCAAATGTTGCATATCAAAAATAAAAATCTCCCATTCTTCCCACACACCCTGGCCCATAAGGAACTGCTTTGCTAGCACTCAATTGAAGAGCAATAGCCTTGACTCTCCAATGACGAGCACCTGAGACCATCCCCCAGCACAAAATTATTATTAAAAGAAGAATAATCTCTAGAAGCCAAAGGTGCGGGTGTTATTATGTCTTAATTGGGGTGAATCGGTGTTATTTTCCGGCTGTTTTGCTCCATAGGGACGTAAAGAAGGAGAAAGCTTAAGGCAGTACATCAATGTGAGCCACTGATTTCTGGTGCTGCGGTACCACCTGTGCCCAACCCGACAGCAAGCTGGAGTGGGACACAGTACTTACAGTCCCGCCAGCGCGGGAAGCGTAACGGAACAGCAGCCTGAGGGAGTGACGGGGTAACTGTGCTCCCTGGTGTCTGAGCTACTGCTCTTCCGTGTCCTACTCACCTCAAGCTGGATGATGCGCTCCTGCTCTTTACAGCCATGCTTTTCATCGATTTCAATGGCTTTCCTCATCACTGCTGCCATTTCCGTGATTTGGTCTACGTGCACCTGCAGCTCCTGCGACATCAAAATAAAGCAGCGACAGGTTTAGTAACGTATTTTCTGCAGCAGAGCATCAAACGTGCGTTTTGACTGTGGTGCCACGTAACAGCAATGTTTTTTCAGCAGCAGACCTGCATTCACACGCTCTCTGTAACTTTACCGCATGAGCAGCCGCTGTGGTGCGGTGGATTTCAATCGATCTGGTTTGCCAGGCAGTGATCCCTTTGAGTAGAAGTTTATATACACCTAAATGACCGTCTCCCATAGCAGCTGCGGGTTAGCCCCGTGCTTGCTCTGACGAGGCCTTCCTGTGCTGCAGGAACTGATGTCATTTGGGCTGTGCAGAAGGACTAAACTCATCCAAGAACAGAGGGTACATGGCAGGTGACATTCATTCCGTTGGTTTGAAACCTGATCTCAAGCCCAGTACGGCCAGTACCAGCCCAGGGGTAGGCATTTACCTCTTAAAAAGCCCCAGGTGAAGTAGTCATCCTTACTATGTCATGCATTAGGAAGCTCAGATCTGCCCTGTGCTCTTTCTTAGATATTTCTGCTTGAATCCATTTCCAATTCCAGCTTATCTGGGGTCCGGACTTCAGACTCCTTGTTCTTGCTGGATTTTATGAAAAACTTTTGTGTCCTCAGTGACCTCGTGTCCGTTCCTTAATGCCACCGGGGTACTCCCTGTTACAAATAACTACCACGTCTCACTGAAAGAGTCAACAAGGAGGGGAGAAAAGAGGGTCCTTTGGTCTGCCCCTGTCCTGTTCCGCCAGCAGGAGGGGGGTGGCAGGAGCCATTAACACAGGCAGCGCCGCCTTCACAAGGAAGTGAGGCTTTGGATCATCAGGGATGTGATCCCTTGCCCGGGCCTTGTCGGTTCAGGTGGCAGTTGATCTTCTCTCCTGCCAACCTACCAGCAGGAAAGGCTTAAAGGGTCACTGCTGCTTTGCCCCTGCAGATCTCAGTAAAGACCCTCTGCCCCCTCTGGTGTCCAGTGCTGTTCGATCAGGCCAAATATTTAATGGTATTTCTGGAAGCTTTTCTTTTTCGTTGCCTTTTTCTCAGCTTGTCTTGTATTCCAAGCCTGCTCGCGTCTGACCTGGCCGTTGGACAAAACTCACAGTGGTTACTGACTTGGGAAAAGCCGAAGAGCAGGACTGAAACGAAGAGTGGTACAGCCTAAGCCCCACCTGGAAGTCAGGGGTGTGAGTGGAGGTCCTTCCATCTAGCAGCTATCGAAATGACTAAACTACCGTGAGGAACTGCCCGACTGGAATCACAAACTTTACCTGAGGGAAACAAGTATACTTGACTGCAACCAACATCAGCCCTCCCCAACCTGTCCCCCTGCCATAGCTACGGTGTAGCTGCTGACCCATTACACGCCCGCTCACACTCCGGGGCGGGTGGCAGAGGGAAGGAACTTGCTGTACATCTTTAGTTTCTTCTCAGTTGCCAGTGAAGGTGATCACGTGAAGCACTTTTTCAATGAAAAACTCAGTGTAGGTTGAAAGGCAGCTGTGACCAGTGGTAAGAGAAGGAGTTGGCACGGGCGTACCCTTGAGGAGGCCTGGGACGGCGTCCGGGTGTTAAGAGGTATGGCTGTCCTCCCTATTTCCTATTTTGCCTGCTGACACAGCCTCTTGATCAATAGGATTTCAGGCCTGTTCCACGGTCACTGAGGTTACATGCTAACACAGACCTGTACGGCTCAACCCAAAGGCAGATGCATAAAACTCAGATCTCCCCTTTTCATTCGCACGCACGGATTCTTTTCTCCAAGGAGGAGAAGAGACCAGGCGCGTTTTCAGGCTTTGTTTCAGCTGGGGAAACGCACACGGCACGCTCCTGGCGCCGGGTCGCTACTACCAACGCGCACTTCTCCCCTGCGCACGGCGCTGCTAAAAGAGATCGCTTTTCTGTTTCGAGGAGCTGCACCTGCAGAAATCAAGGATGTGGTAATAGGCTGCTGTAAACAGGCACTACAGTTAATAGCTGCCACTTGAGAGGAGAGCAATTACCAGTTACAGCCAGATTAATTCCTGAGGTGCGACGGGTTTTTCAGTTAACAGGAGAGGTGTGTTTTAAGACTGCTTCAAGATCGTTCGGTCTTACTGAATGTTAGGGCTGATCAGAAGAATAAATAATGAAATTCCAGAGATCCCAAGTGTCAGGTTAAGGGTGATAAATCCTTTCCATTAGGCAATCCTGTGGGATCAGATTTTTTTTAATTTCTCCCCTCCCCCTGATATCCTGATATTCTTCCTATTCCAGAGATCCCAAGTGTCAGGTTAAGGGTGATAAATCCTTTCCATCAGGCAATCCTGTGGGATCAGATTTTTTTTAATTTGCCCCCTCCCCCCAAGCTTTTAATCCATGGAAGTGTTCCTAAATGAAATTTCACAGTCCCTGTCAGGGACCCTCTTGTCTTGCTACTCCTGAGGCTGTCAGATATGTGATATGTTAAAGTAACTTCTTTTGGAAAGAATGACAGGATGGTTTGGGTTAGAAGGGACCTTAAAGCCCATCCATTTCCAACCCCCCTGCCATGGGCAGGGACACCTTCCACTAGACCAGGTTGCTCCAAGCCTCATCCAGCCTGGCCTTGGACACTTCCAGGGATGGGGCATCCACAGCTTCTCTGGGCAACCTGTCCCAGTGCCTCCCCACCCTCTGCGGGAAGAACTTCTTCCTGATATCCAATCTAAACCTCCCCACTTTCAATTTAAACCCGTTACCCCTTGTCCTGTCACTACAGGCCCTTGTAAAAAGTCCCCCTCAGTTTCCTTGTAGGGCCTGGGATATATACTTACCATTTTTTAGGTATTTATATTAAAGATCTAGTCCTAATTCAGTAGATCCTTTCATACCAATCTAAGTAGTCCCAGTGATTTCAGTGGCACTAATTACATACTTGTGATTTTGTAAAGAGATAAGAAAACATCACATTTTTAAACTCTGTTTTCCCTGTCTGCAGACCCTAACTCTGCTCTGCAGGCTTGGTTCGCTGAGGTCAAGGATCATTAAAACACTTAGAATAGTATTTGTCTCTGCAGTTACATTTAAAGTGTACCACAACACTTTGCTAGAAAGCTCCTGTTTAGGTCTGTTGGTGACCTAGAAGCTCGAATTTTCCTGAAAATACATTTAAAAAGCCTAAACTAGATATTAATGCTATAAAAACATATATTAGCCTCATATGAAGCTGCTGAATACTCACAGATACCTCCCTCGTGACGGTTTACGAAAACACTGTTTGCCAGCGCTTTGCTCTTCCACCTTTCAAAACCCAGAAGGCGAAACCCGCCTCACACCAGCCACTTTCACCACCCTCCGAGCACCTCAGCCTGCCCGGGATTCGCCTCAGCAATCCCGGCCGGTAGCGAAACGAGAACAGAGAGTCGAAGCGATGAGCTGAAGCGTGTGCTCGGTTGGTCAACACGCAGAGGAGCTTTTGAATTATATTTTTTTAAAATTTACAGTATTTAGGGGAAAAAAATATTTTTGAATTCCAAAAGCTTAGTCCTCCTACTCTCCCCAGTAAGCACAGGTTTAGTAATGACTTGTTGGTGTCAGCAGTGTAAGTTGAAGCCAGTCTAAATGTTTAAATGTTCCTGAGATCTGTGGGCATCTAGAATGCTAATAGGGCTGTTGCCTTAAAGCCCTAGGCAAAGCAGAGGTAAACTGAGGAGCTACAGCAACGAACTGCTACTTGATTAGAGCTTAAATAAATCAGGAGCTAGTAAGGCTGACTTACCAGACTGGTCAAGTTTCCTGTTTCAGGGACACGAGACTTGTTAGTACAACAATATAAAAACTGGGACGAAGTAAGCTTTGAGCAGATCCACTACAAACTAACGTAAGTGTTAACAAGGGGGAAAGAACCAATGAACTTATTACCTTGGAATGCTGTTCCTTTAACTTCATTATTATACTCGGATCATCCTTTTTGCTCGCCATAAGCAGCCTAAACATCTGTTCTCTGTACTTGCTCATGATGAGTTCCAGAGCAGACTGATGCTCTTCGAGAGATGTGCGTAGTTCTACCAACAGAATTTTAAATTCAGTTCAGGTGGAGCAGAGGAGAACCGGAACAAAACACAAAAGCCCTCAGTGGAGTGTCCCCCCCTCCTTGCCCCATAAAATCTACGTCAGCTCTGCAAAATGCCTTCAGTGGTGACTGTCCTGGGAAATTGTTGTTCAGTCGGAAGCAGAAGGTTAACACGACTGCACGCTCAGTCCCTTCGGCTGCCGCAAGTCATCCTGAACGCAGCCGAGGAGCTTTACTCCAGCCACTATAAGCAACACTGTACAGAAGCTGGAAAAAAGTTTACAGGCGTGTTTTAACCTCCAGCTTGGTAAAATAAGTGTTCAAAACTGCTTGTGTTCAAAATATACCAAGTCAAAGGACAAATAAGTCCTGAGATGAGACAAGATTTGCATAAATGGACTTTATTGCCTCCTTTGCTGAATAAAGCTGTTAGAACAGCTACTGTATTCCAGGAGGAAGAGTGCATTGTTACAGTGTGCAGAATTCTAGAAGGAATTGCACTACGGCACTCACACTACAACTTGTCCTGACTGCTCCCAGAATAGTTCTTTTTAGCAGTGGGAAAACACGTTTCCAAACAGATAAATGTAACACTTGTAGAACGTAAGGATCTCCTCACTTGTGCTGAGCATTAGGTAAGGACTGAGAAAGTGATTTTCCACAACTCTCTCTTCTCATTAATCACAGTCGCAGTGGTTGGGCTTTGAGACTCTCTATTAGACTGCATTATGATCAGTTAAATGGACCAATTGAGATTGGAAGAAAATATGACTTCTCTAATAATTTTCTTTGAGAACAGATCAGTTGTAAAAGTCTCTGGACCTTGTCAAGGACAGAATATTCACATTTTACCTTTATTTTCCTGTTGCAATTCCCTGATCTGTCTGTTTTCTTGCTGGATACCCATCACTAACGTAGATCGAGGACGATGTCTCGCTACTTCATTGAGCTCTTGAATTTCTTCTTGGTACTAGTTATTAAAAAATTAAAAAAACACAGAATAAAACCCAACCACAATGTATTTGAGTACCGGAGGGCAAGCATTACTCAACGCGTCACAAAGGACCAGTTCTAGTGTCGACCAAAGTCTGTCACCAGCAAGACAATGCTTGGTTTTAAATAATAATATCAAACAAACACAATTCTGAAGGCGTTGCCCTTTGGAGACACAGAAGTGTCACCTTTGTTTTTAAACAAGTTTTGTACCTCAGACATGCAGAGTGGTCATTATTTAACCTTCAATTCACGCAGGTTAAATTGACCATCAAGTAATTTAAAACTGATATACATAAAGTAAAGAAAAACCAGGAGGTTAATACCTCTGGATATTTACTGTGGCTTTCCCAATACCTTAAACTGCAAGGTTATTCATGGAGGTGAGTGAATGGATCCCAACTCTCAACAAACGGGTAAATTTAGTACTCTTCATCTGAACTTATGAAGCCGCTGCGTGACTAGTTTTACAGGGATGAAGCACACGCAGGGTTTTATTATTTTACAGGCCCATTAACACATCCTGTGTTCTGTTAAAATAACAGGATGAATTCCCCGTATGGAAAGTCAGTAGACACCTTTATGTTTTTCCACAAGTTCTCTAGTGAGAGTCATGCTCAATCTAACAACATGCCTCCAACAGCTTAACGCCAGCATGGGATGGTCACGGATAAACCTAAGAGACTGTGCTGAAACAAAAGGAGACTGTGAGAAGAGAAATGATTCTGAACAGAAGAAAGTGTGACAGGGCCTCTACGTGATTCAGTGTGCCCGCTGAAATTAATAAACCAAGCAGAGTTTCACAGAGGAGCAAAAGACAAGACACCAGACAATGGTTTGTAAGGTACCAACCCCACTTCCGCCAGTGTTCCTCAAAGAATTAGTTTTCAATATTGGAGCTAGAGTAACAGAGAAAACATACTCAGGACGAAACTCAATTTACAACCTATTTTTAGATCATCGTCACACCTGTAATGAAAATACTAAGTATGGCATTAAAGGATTAAGCAAATAACATGCTGATGCTACATGGCACAGCAGCACACAAAAATGAGTTAAAACCACGTGCTTCCAAGCTGTTCTTCAACGGAGCAAAGAAAGTTGAAAACCGAACCTGTTTCATCGCTTCAACCCGCTTGTTGAGGGCCGTCGTCTGTTCGATGAGAGCTTCTGCGGCGTTGTCGTGCTCCCTCAGCCGTTCCACCAGCGCTTTCGCATCCGCCAAGGCTTTTTCAATCGTGCAACTCATTTCTGAAGATGAGAAATGTATTATTTTCCCCGACGCCGCCTGCTTGCTATACCCAGAACAGCCACTGATGCGGTAACCGCCTACTCGTTTGTCGCAGTCTACGGCAGCTGAATGCAACCTTTCCCTCAGAAACCACCAGACCGTTTGCCGTCTTCTAGGAGGAGGGAAAAGTTCGATGCCTTAAGAATACCCTGAAGTCTGCCTTTCCTCTCCCTCCTGTTTATTTGCTGTTGAGACCATATATCCGTGCCAGGAAATGAACGTGAACTCTGTGTTGCGAGGAGAGCATCGACACGCTAAGTGCAGAAAGGGGACTGCTGGACACGTGGGAACCAGGCAGCACACGGTGTTGCGAGGAGAGCATCGACACGCTAAGTGCGGAAAGGGGACTGCCGGACACGTGGGAACCGGGCAGTGCACGGCCTTCCGTGAGGAGCAGAGCAAAAACCCTGAATCAACAATTTCATGAATTATTTCATTTCTCAGTGCTACCTTTTCCTTTTTAAATGTGCCCTCCTACCAGCCAGATATGCTTCAAGGTACCTCAGAAGTATAAACCCAGCAGGAAAGAGAACGCCAAAGGACTACAGCGAGCTGCAAGACTTCGGTGATTACATCAGCAGAGAAGGGACAGCGCAGACCGACAGAGCGGAGAAAACCATGGGCGGAAAATTCGGAGCGGCAAAGCCTTGTGTTACCCTCATGTCTGTAAATGAACACCAGCATCACCGCG